>NW_007730510.1:84537-94745 GCF_000696425.1 Galeopterus variegatus
GGGGGGGAGGGGGGGAGGGGGGAGGTAGGGGATAATTGGGTGGGGGGCATGGCATACGAAAGTATTTTCTGGCAATGGATATGCTGCCAGTATGAAGTTGGCCCTCGCATCATGGGCACGAGGGGTGACAATTAACTTTGTATCTGATGAATATTCATAATATAAATAAATAGATAGATAAATAAATAAATAATCACCCCTTTGTGCACACGAAACATTCCATATACACTTAAGAATGTGTGTTCTGCTATTGTTGAGTATATTTTTGAGTAGAATGTTATACAAAAATTTTTTAGGTTTAGTTGCTTTGTAATATTGCCCACGGTAGCTATTTCTTTGTTATTCTGCCTAGTTTTTAGTCTGTTACTGAACATGGGGTATTGGAGTCATCAACTATTATTGCTGAATTATCTATTTTTCTCCTTTCAATTCTGTCTAACTTGTTTTATGTATTTTGAAGATAAGTTGAGTGAATATAAGTTTATAACTATTATATCCTCCAAATGAATTTACCCTTTTATCAATATAGGATCTTCTTTTCTCTAGTAACAATTCTAATCTTTTGTCAATTTTGTCTTTAATTAGTATAGCCACTCCAGCTCTCTTCGATTAGAGTTTGTGTGCTATTTCTTTTTCTCTTTCTGTTATTTTGCTTTCAACCTATTTGTGTCTTTAAATGTAAAGTTTTTCTCTTTTAGACAGCTTATAGTTGGATCATGGCCATTTTATTTATATCAATGCTTCCAGTTAGAGCCTTATGCTGGCAGTGTTTGGTTCATCTGCATTTAATGTAATTACTGACAGGGTAAAATTTGTTTCTGCCACTTGGCTATTTGTTTTCTGTATATCTTATAGCTTTTTGCTCCTTTATTCCTCCACTACTGGCTTTTTTTGTGTTAAATATGTACTATGTAGTATATCATTTTAACTCTCTTATTGTTTCTGTTACCATATTTTGTGGTGTTGCTTTCTTCCTGGTTGCTTTGGGACTACAATTAACATCTTGAGATAAAACAATCTAGTTTGAATTAATAGCAATTTAGTTTCTATGGTATAAAATACTGCTGAAATGTAACTCTATTTCACCTCTTCTTTTGATATTATTGTCATGCAAATTACATTTTTATATATTTTAACTGCATCATCACAGATTTATAGTATTATTTTATGCATTTGTCTTTTAAAAGCAGATTTTAGAAGAGAGGAGTTACAAAGACAAATAATTATAATGTCTTTTATATGTCCCGTAAAGTAATAATAAAGTTACCTTTATTTGTGTTCTTTATTTCTTTTTGTAGTTTTGAGTCTTTTCCTGTCTAGAGTTTTTCACTTTACCCTAAAGGATTCCCACTAGTATTTCTTATAGGGCAGGTTTGTGAGCAACAGATTCCCTCAGTTATGGTTTATTGGGGAATGTCTTAATTTCTCTTTCACTTTTGAGGCTAATTTTTTGTAATAGAATCCATACATGAGTTTTTCTTTCAGCGCATTGAATATGTCATCCCACTGACTTCTGGTCTTAATAGTTTCTGATGAGAAGTGTGCTGTTAAATTTATTGAATATCCCTTGCACATGATGAATTGCTTTAGATTCTCTGTTTTTGTCTTTTGACAGTTTGCATATGACATGCTCAGGCATGAATCTCTTTGAATTTATCCTATTTGGAGTTCATTGAATATGTAGATTATTTTTGTCATAAAATTTCAGAAGTTTTTTTTTTTTTTTTTTTTTTTTTTTTAAGCATGGGGGTAGTTCCCCCGCTCTAATTTTTTTTTTTTTTTAAGCATGGGGGTAGTTCCCCCGCTCTAATTTTTTTTTTTTTTTAAGCATGGGGGTAGTTCCCCCGCTCTAATTTTTTTTTTTTTTTAAGCATGGGGGTAGTTCCCCCGCTCTAATTTTTTTTTTTTTTTAAGCATGGGGGTAGTTCCCCCGCTCTAATTTTTTTTTTTTTTTATAAGCATGGTGATAGTTCCCCAGCTCTAATTTGTTTTTATTTTTTTTATATTTATTATTAGTATATTCATTCTTACAAATCATGATATTTCTTTATGCCCTTTGCCCAATCTACTACTAAATTTTGGAAATTTTTACTGTTTCTTCAAATATTCCTTGTGCGTGTTCCTTCTGCACCCCCTCTTTCTGGAGCTCCTGTTATGACTCTATGGGTATGCTTGATGGCATCCTACAGATCTCTTAGGCTCTGTTTATTTTTCTTTATTCTGTTATGTTTCTGTTTCTCAGACTGGATAATCTCTTTTGACCTAATCAAGTTCACTGATTATTTTGACTGCTCAAATCTGCTTTTCAGTTTCTCTAGTGCATTTTTCATTTCACTTATTGTACTCTTCCATTTAAGAATTTTATTTATTTTTATATACTTCGTATGACTTTACTAACATTCTCTATTTGGTGAGACATTGAGGTTTGAACATGTCCACAAAAAGTATGCATTGGAAAATTAATCCCTAATGCAGCATTGATGGGAGGCATTGATGGGAGGTGGGGACTAATGAGAGGTGATTAGGCCATGAGGGCCAAGTTTGAATGTGTCCCCCAAAAAGTGTGTGTTGGAAAATTAATCCCTAATGCAACACTGATGGGAGGTGGGGTCTAAAGAGAGGAAACAAGGCCATGAGGGCCCAGCAAATGGATTAATGCCATTATCTCATGAGAGGTTTTTTTTTTTTTTTTTTTTTTTATCATAGGAGTGGGTTTCTTATGAAAGGACTAGTTTAGTGCCCTTTGCCTCTGTCTCTCTCTCCCTCTCTTTGCCCTTCTGCCTTGTGCCATGAGATGATGCAGCAAGAAGGCCTTTGCCAAATACGAGCCCCCTCAATCTTGAATATTCCATCCTTTAAAACTGTGAGAAAAACAAATTTCTTTTCATTAGAACTAACCCAGCCTCAAGTATTCAGTTACATCAGCACAAATGGACCAAGACAGACATTTTTTCTCATAATATCTTTTATTTATCTAGGCATTGTTTTCTTTAGTTTTCGAGCATATTAATAACAATTTAAAATATTTACCTAGTAAGTCCAAAATCTGTGCTTCTTCAAGAACAATTTTTATTCACTGCTATTTCCTGTTTATGGCTCATGTTTTCCTGTTTCTTTGGATATTTTCTATTTTTATCTTTAAAAGTGAACATTTTAAATACAATAATGTAGCCAACCTGTAAATCAGTTGTTGTGCTTCTCCTGTTTATTTATTCTGCTGTTCCTTGAAAGATTCTGTGACATCTGTTATTTATTATTGTGAGTAGCTACTAAAACCTCTGCACAGTAAGCTAGTGGTCAGCAAATGATTAGACAGAGATTTCCTTAAATACTTTGGACCAGTAATTCTCCCATCTTTACCATGGTGCTCAGTATGTGTGTTGGGATAAACTTTCTATGCTTAGGAAGGCAATTTACAACTGTACCTCAGCTTTCATTTCTGTTGGGTTACAGCAATAGCTATGCTTATTGTCTGGTTGGGGTTACTGTCCAACTCCTACCAACATAGCCAATCGTAAAGCTACATGACTATGCCCCTTGTCATGTTAGGGCCATTGCTACGTCAATTGTATGGCTAGGCATTTCATAACTAAAGCCAAAACCTTTTGTTATTTTAGTTATACTAAGTTTTCCATTTGTATTGTCAGGGCTAGGGTTCACAGACCCCTCAAACCTGTTGTGCACACTGGGTCACCAGACCCCTCACATCCCAGGCTGGGTCATAGACCTCTCACACGCAGGTCCATGTTAGGTAATTAGAAAAGATCCTGGGAGCTGTTGGCAGGTAACACGAGCTTAGTCCTCAACTTCTTCAGCAACAGCAGTAGCTTACAGCAGATCTAGAGGCAGCAGTGGTGGTGGCCTTCTCAGGGCATCCTGCAGGCACTGGCAGCAACAGCTTGCAGCAACAGCCTCTAGTAACAGTAGTGGTCTCCCCATGCCCCGGGGGGGCACCTCAGGGGGAAGGGAGTGCTGTGGATCAGAGCCACTCATCCTTTATACTTAAGTCCATAACCCGGGACACCTGGGTGCACATGTGCAACTAAATCAGACAATAACCAAGGAATTCCTGGGCGCACATGCATATTTACATCAAATGCTTAGCAAGATTCTGAACATCTGAGGGGCCCTGACCATTTTCCTATATTTTCCCTACAATTTTCCTCTTGTATAAAGCCTCATGTCAGCCAGAAATGAGAGATTAAGGCCTTCTCAGGTCTTTCCGGAGCATGAAAACAGCTCAGAACATGCATGTGATCTTCCAGATTCCCTGGAATATGTCAGAGCTTTTTAAAAACCCTTAATAACATCTTACTCAATAGTTTTTCCTTTCAAGTTTTTTGCTTAGCTTTTAGTTAGCCACAACTGGTATTGCCACCGAAATCAGCTAAAATGCTAAACGGTTGTTCCTGGTTGTTTTCAACTTCCTAGGGATAAGCTTCATGCAGAGTGATCTCTGAGCCAGATCAGATCAAAGCAAACACTGAGAATGGAGTTTTTAGGGAGTTGCCAAACAAATTGAATAATGATAATTCCTTGTGGATGGTATTTTGGAGGAGCTCCAAACCTGTATGCACCCTCTATTAACTGCTTATCTGCTGGTTTTCACAGCTATCCTTATTGTGATGTTGAATTTCAAGTCTGCCAAAGAGCTACAGGGAGAGGGATAGGAATAGGGCAAGGTAAAATGTAAAAGTACTCACTGTTCTTACTGACATGCAGCCACTTTTTCTGAAAAAAACGCTTCTCAGATTTTCTAAAGATTTTGGTTATTTTCCAGAGTTCTAGAAAGGTTGATTTTGACCATTTTTCCCTGTATTATTGTTGCCTTCATGGAGGCGTGGATTTTTGGGGGGTTCACTACTCTACTTTCATGCAAGTGATTCATGCATAAAATATAATTTAAAAGCCTATGTCCACATTTACAACAGAGCCCGAAAACACATAAAGCAAAGTGACAGAAACGAAGGGAGAAATAAACAATTCAACAATCATACTTGGAGAACTCTATGTCCCACTCTCATTAATGGATAGAACTGGTAGACATAAAATCACCAAAGTTATGAGACTTAAGAAAAATCTATAAAATAACTTGACCTAATTGTATACACCACTCCAAAACAGTAGAGTAGACATTCTTCTCAAGCACACAAGAAAGATTCTTCAGAATTGTCCATATGCTAGCTTATAAAAAAAGTTTCCATAAATTCAAAAGTTATGTAAAAGTTATTTTTGACAACAATAAAACTAAATTAGAACTCAGTAACAGATGGAAATTGGGAAAATTCACAAATATTGGGAGATTAAGTACCTCTAAATAACCAATGGGCCAATGAATGAATCATAAGTAATATTAGACATTATTTGGAGCTGTGCTTAGAAGAAAGTTACAGTTGTTAACATCAATCTTAGGAAAGAAGAAAGCTCTCAGTTAAATAACCTAAATGTCCATCTAAACAACTAAAACAGAGCACTAACTACACACAAAGAAAGCAGAATGGGAGAAATAAGAATCAAAGGTGAATAAATGAGACAGAAAATTTTTAAAAAATAGGAAAAAAAAAACAGTAAAATTAAAAGTTAGCTCATTGAAAGGATCAATATTATTGGCAAACCTTTAGCTAGACTGACCAAGAAAAAAGAGAGATTACTCACAATACTAAAATTAGGAATGAGGAAATACTACGGATGTTAAAGAAATTTAAGAAAAGAAAAAAGATTGAGAATATTGAAAACAGCTGCATGCTAACAAACTAGATAAACTTACATGAGATGGACAATATCTTAGGAAAACACAAATTATCAAAATTAACTCAAGATGAACTACAAAATCTTATTAAAACTATGACAAGTAAAGGGATTGAATGAGTAATTTTTGAATTCCCCAGAAATAAAATCTAAGGTCCAAATGCCTTAATTGGTTAATTATACCAAACATTGTTAGAAAAAAATAATAATTTTTGTCAAACGCTTTTAGAAAATTGAAGAGGAGATAGCACTTCTCAACCCCTTCTATGATTCCAATATTACCCTGTTATCAGAGCCAGAATAATATATCAGAAGAAAATAAAACTAGAATCCAATAGCTCTCATTAATATAGACACAAAAGTCATTAGCAAAATATTACAAATTAAATCATGCCAAATATAAAAAGATTACATATCATGATTAAGTGGGATTTATTCCAGAAATGCAAAGTCTGTTTAATATCTTCTAGGGTCTGAATATTTGTATTCCCCCAAAACTCATATGAGAAATACATTTCTGTTGTTTATAAGCCACCCAGGTTATTGTTTTATCAGACAAAAACAAACAAACAAAAAATACTAAGACAACATGCAAAAGTTAATTAGTATAAGATACCATATTAGACGAAAAGACAAAAAACACAAGATCATCTCAAGAATGAACAATAGTCATTTGAGAAAATCTGACACCCTCAATGATTACAAAAGAAAGAAAGAAAACTTTCAACAAACGAAATTGAACAGAGCTTCCTCAAATTAATAAAGGGCATCTATGGAAAATCCAAAGCTAACATCATACTTAGTGCTGAAAGATTGAATGAATGCTAATGAGGCATGTATTTCTGCTGTCACCAACTTCTACTTAATATTGCAGTGGAGTCTCTGGCCAGTACAATCAGGCAAGAAAAAGAAATAGGAGTTCAAACTGGAAATCTGAAAGAGTAAAATATCTTAATCTGCAGACAACATAAACATTTATGTAACAATTAATCAGGCATTCTCTCCCTTTTTCCCATCCTTTCTCTCTCCTTCTCTTTCTCTCTATACAGGAATAAATTATTTCAGCCAAGTCACAGTATACAAGATAAATATACAAAAAATTAATTGCATTTTTATATCTTAGCAATGAATGATCTCATATGAAATTAACAAAACTATCTCATTTAGAATAATGTAAAAAAATAATAAAATACTTAGAAATAAAATTAACAAAGGCTGTAGAAGACTTGGCATGGAACACTCCAAAACATTGCTAAAAAAAATTAAATAATATATAAATAAATGGAAAAGATATTCCATGTTCATTAATTGGAAGACTCTACATTATCAGACAGCAATATTCCCTATTTTGATGTATACATTCAACAACAACCTATCAAAATACCAGCTCCCTTCTTTGTAAAAATTTAATAGCTGATTCTAATGCTTATACAGAAATTCAAGAGACCCAGAATTGTCAAAAGAATCTCGACAATGAAGAAGAAAGTTTGAGGACTTGTACTTCTTCCTTTCAAAACATAACATGATGCTATAGTAATCAAGATGCTGTAGCACTGGCATAACAATAAACTTAGACCAATGGAATAGAATTTAGATTCCCAAATGAAACCTTACATTTATGATCAATTGATTTTGACAAAGATTTAATCAATTCAATCAGGAATAGATAGTCTTTTCAACAAATTGTGCTGAGACAACTGGATATCAATATGCAAAAGTATTGTTTCGGACAAATACCTCGTCATGGACAAAAATTAATTCAAAATGGATAACGGACATAAAGTAAAGAATGAAAACTATAAAAGTCTTAAAAGAAAGCATATAAGTAAATATTTGTGACCTTAGGTTAGTTGAAGATTCATTAAATCTGACGCAAATAGCACAAGAAATAGAAGAAAACTTATTAATATAGTGGTCATCAACATTAAAAATGACCATAAAGAAAGTGAAAATGCAAGGTACAAACTTGGAGAAAATATTTATAGATTATATATCTCATAAATGGCTTACAAGTCCAGAATATAAAAAGAACTCATAACTCAACAGTAAGGAAACAAAAAACCCAAATAAATAATGGGACAAAGATTTCAATGTACATTTTACTAAATGATGTATCTGTATGGTGATTAAGCACATGAAAAGGTGCTCAACATAATTAGTCATCTGGTAAATGCAAATAAAAACCACAATAAGATATCATTACACATTAACTAGAAAGGCAAAATTCAAAAAATGGACAGTAACAAGTGCTGATGATAATGTGTAGAAAGTGGAGCCCTGATGTATTGCTGGTGAGAGGGTAATTTTGTGCAGCCACTTTGGCAATTTTTAAAAATGTTTAAATGTCAATTTACATATGACACAGTAATTTCACTCTTAGACATCTACCTGAGAGAAAGTAAAACCTGTTCCCACACAAAGCATTGTATGTGAATGTTTACAGCAACATTATTTATGATAGCCAAAAAGTGAAAATAATTAAAATGTCCATCAACTCTAGAATGGATAAACTAAATGTGTTAAATACATGTAATGGAATACTCTTAAATAATAAAAAGGAACAAAGTGCTGAAACTTGCTAGAGCATGGATGAATTTCACAAACCTTATGCTAACTCAAAGAAGCCAGATGCAAAAGATCCCACATACCATACAATATCATTTATTTGAAATGTACAGGAAAGGTAAGTCTATAGAAAGAGAAAGTAAATTAGTGATTGCCTGGGTCTGTGAATGGAAAACAGGGATTGACTTTAAAAAGTGATGCTTGGATCTCTTTAGGGTGATGGAAATGTTAAAAAGAAAAAAAAAAAAAAAGGATTGTGGTGATTTTTGCACAACTCTCTAAATGTACTAAAGATCACAGAGATATACAATTTTTTTTTTTTTGTCCTTTTTGAGACCGGCCGCACTGTGCTCAGCCAGTGAGCGCTGTGAATGCACCGGCCATCCCTATATAGGATCTGAACCCGCGAAGGGAGCGTTGCTGCACTCCCAGTGCCGCACTCTCCTGAGTGTGCCACGGGCTCGGCCCAAGTTATAAAATTTAAAAAAATGAATTTCATCGTATGTAAACTATACCTCAAAGAAGTTGTTTTTAAAAAAGTCCGTGTCAATAAGAGCATGGACTTCTAGTACTTTATTGAAATGTAGCCTTGAAATAATTACCCTGACATACCAGGAAAACAGAACAAAACTAAACAACAGGAAACAAACAAAAAGCACGTCTTTACCTACATATTTGTATATTTGTGGCACATCCTCTTTTTATAATTCTGTACTTGAACTAAATACAATTGTACATGAATTCTCAATACCTATTATTCAAACATGATAGATGATTCACATTCTGATGTAATAGAAAAATACTGAAACTGTTAAAAAAATCAAAAGCAACTTTCATGGTTTATTACCTTATCCAGACATTTTCTAAAAGGTTTGATAACTATCAATGGCTTTTGATGTTGATCTTTATGTGAATAAAGAATGTGCTGACAGATTATTGACATACCTCCATATCAGGGTAAAGTATTTTTAAATTACTGTAATGCAGAACATAAACTCTGAAACATTCTAAAATTGATCACTATAAACACAAAATGAAATATACAATGGTTGAATAAATCTTTCAAGAACATGATGTTCATTATGTTAGTGTTTATAACCAGATTCAATAAAAATGCATCATTTTTTATTTGATAAAAACTTTAAAACATTGTTTCTTAACACAGTAGATTTAATTAGTACTGATTTTAATTGATAATAATAATAATAATTAAAAATATTTGAGTATTTCTAAGTATTTGAATTTTAGTAATAACAACATCATTTGACTATCTACTGGGTGTGAGGAGGTGCCATGCATTACAGAATATATATACATGTGTATTTATAATTATATATATGTCAATCCATATATATTTATAAAACATTTACTATTCACAACAGATCTGTGAGATAGGTCCTATTATTTCTTCCATTCTAAAAATGAAGTAATGGAGGATCAGAGAGGTTAACCAATTTTCTCAAGATTGTACAACCAGAAAGTTAAAAAAAAAACTTTACTGCAATGCTTTGTTATTCAATATTAAAGTAAAACATTGAGTTTCTTCAACTGAAACATTTAGAGTAATTCTGTGAACTAGAATTTATCTAATGAACCTGGATATGTGCTCTTTTCCAGGAGATAAAAATTAGTCTATAGAGTTATAAGTTAGGATAGTGGTTATTCTTGGAGGGGTAGCAAGTGAAAGGGAGTGTGCAAGAGAACTTCTTGGTTCTGTTTCATTATCTGGGTATTAGTTACATAACTATGTCCAGTTCCTGAAAATAATCCAAGCTATTCAAGTTATACAGTTGTCATATGTGCTCTTTTCTGAATATATACACACATATATTAAAATGAGTACTTTGAACTTTATTTTCAATGATATCTTACAGGAATATTTTCAGGTCAGCAAA
>NW_007730510.1:95064-114777 GCF_000696425.1 Galeopterus variegatus
CTCCTGCGCCTCGCTCAGCCAGTGAGCGGGAACCGGTCTGTATGTGGGATCCGAACCCTCGGCGGGAGCGCCGCTGTGCTTCCCAAGCGACGCACTATAACAGTGCGCCACCGGGCCGGCCCCTATATATATAGTTTTAATTGCAAAAAGTTATATATCTAGGTAGGAGAGCATTTCGAGTAACAAGGCCACTAATTATAAAAAACACAGAGCATATGTGTGAGTTGTGTTCATTAATTATCTTGTTTAGAGTTGTTCTGTTTTTCTGTAAATTGTTTTTTTTTTTTTTTTTAAATATGGTTTGGTCTTAGCAGAGTTAAAGAAAAGAGTCCTTGGGCTGTACTCTGAACTGCAACGGGAAGATTTTATTTCAAATACTTTGGGCAAATATTATTGGTAGTCAGCTAAAAGACCACAAGAAACTATGTATAAATCAACTTTGATTTCAGTAAACCAAATGACAAATCCTCTTGTGACATACTTGAATTTGAAAGGAAAAAAAAGTGACCTTAATGATAAATGTGTTAGGTAAATTAGCAGTTGAATAATCTCATATCGATAATATCAAGTAATCAACCAGTGTTAACTTGGAAAGTATTACCTAGAGAGTAACTTGAAACTTTATTCTTAACCCTGATAAGTTGTCCTTATCAAATATTTAGATAACTCAAAAGTGGGAAATATATGTAACATGCTGGATTACAGTTGAGATCAAAAATAATGCTGACTAGCTGGAACACGCTGGTGAATCCAGTGATATGAATTTAGATTTAATCGATTGCATAATTAAAGGACTGGGGAGAATTTGGGTGAAATAGATTTTCAGTTACAGTAAAACTGCTAAAATGAATGTAATCTTGACAAGTTATTGTATATAAATATACTGTATCAGGCAGCAATTCCAAAATGTGTTTTGCAGGGTGTTAATAACTGTCTAATGAAAAAAGTTGTAGCTGAGAAATTCTGGGTTCAACAATTAATCAGTTTTTAAAATTTTTTTATTTTGTTTTGCTGCGGGACTTCTTGAATCCTCTAATGCATAGTGAAAAGAAAAGCTCTTTTTTTTGTGAAGCACCTTGAGTGACTAGTGTTTAAGAGAAAAATCTTAGTGAAAAACATAGATGAAGGAATTAGGTTTCAAGAGGGATGGATTATTAGCATGTCCTATGATTGCCACACATAGCCAATCATCATATTCAACTGAGGATCTTTAAAAATATACTAATACATTTCAGGACGTTAACACCAGAATAAGGAAAGGGAAAAACTGTAAGAATGATGGGTTTAAGAACTAAAGCTAAGATTTATTATTATCAAGATAATCATCTCTCATCTCTACCTCCCTCTATTTGGCTTCATTTTACAGATAGACCCTCTCCATATTACAGGGAAGATAGCCCCCAATAGCTTTATATTAATTTTCTCTGAATTTGGTAACCCTAGTGGAAAAGAGATTCTTTAATCTGGAGTAATATTATAAATGCCAGGGGAGGACTCTAGGTAACACGACAAACTTCTGGACCAGTTGCTGTTATCTGTGAGATGAAATACATTGGTTAGCTCAAATTTAGTGAAAGTTTTATACCTGAGACAAAAAATCATTGGTACCATAAATAATAGTTTTATGAGATACGCATGGGAAGGGAAGAAGTTATTTCAAAAAATATTACTGAAAACACAAAGACAACAAACAACTACTGCAAGGCTCCCTTGTTATATGCAATAAAGACAGAACTGTATTAAAATAAATTTGATAATATTAGATAAATATAAAACAGACTAAATGAAGAAAACTTGAAAAATACAAACAAGTATAAGGAAGATGATAAGAAATAGTTTTAATCTCTTCACTAAAAGGAATCATTGTTAGTATTTAAGGGGTTTAAGTATAGGTAAAGAATTTTAGAAGCCGACTTTGGTTTCCACCCTAGTTTCACCAAGTATTATCTACCTGCATTACCTTAGGTAAGTGTCTTAATCTCTGCATTTTAATTTCTCATTTGTTATTTCTCATTTGTTCCATGGGGAGAAAAATACTTAGTCATGGGATTGTTGTGATGACTAAATAAAATAATTTATATAAAACTCCTAGCATAATATCTGACACATATTAATTACTGAGTAAATGACAATTTTTTATTTGTTGTTACTGTTATTTGGGCATATTTCTTATATTACTTTTATGTGCTCTGTATGTGATTGCTCAAAAATAACCAACTTTTACTAGGAAATTTATAATGAAAGAGATTGCAAGGAATCAATTTTGATAACAAAAAATCTATATCGTTCCTATGGAATATTTGATTAAGTAGAACTATTTTAGTTAATCAAGATGAATTAACTGCAAATATATACATTCCCCAGATGGATGGATGATTTTTTTGTTTATCTTAAGTAATTTAGCAATGCTCAGTTTGATATTGAATACCTTATGTTATCACCAAGGAAGAGAATTTTTATGTTTTGGGTTTGGTCACGCATTCATTCTGCTTACCTCAAAATTAAACCCAGGTAACTCACTCTCTTTCTCTCCCTCTCCCTCCCTCCCTCCCTCTGTCTCTCTCTGTCTCTCTCTGTCTCTCTCTCTCTCTCTCTCTCTCACACACACACACACACACACACAATTAAAGAAGGGTAAAGAGCACACTCTCTGACCTCATCTTTTTAACATATTGTGTGAAGTTCTAGCCAGAGCAATTAGGCAATAGAAAGAAACGAAGGGCATCCAAGTTGAAAAAGACAAAGTCAAATTGTCCCTGTTTGCAGATGACATGATCTTATATAGAGAAAAGTTAATACTCTAACGAAAAACTTTCAGAGCTGATAAATGAATTCAGTAAAGTTGCAGGATACAAAATCAGTGCACAAAAATCAGTAGCATTCTCATACACCAACAATGATCAAGTAGAAAAAGAAATCAAGAAATAAATCCCATTTACAGTAGCTACCAAAAAGATAAAATACTAGGAATAAATGTAACCAAGGAGGTGAAGGATCTCTGCAATGAGAACTACAAAAAACTTATGAAAGAAATTAAAGAGGTTTCCCAAAATAGGAAGACACTTCATGCTCATGCATTGGTACAGTTAATGTTGTGAAAATGTCCGTACTACCCAAAATGATCTACAGATTCAATGAAATCTCTATCAAAATACTGATGATATTATTCACAGAAATAGAAGAAACACTCCTAGCATTTATATGAAACAACAAAAGACCTTGAATAACCAAAGAAATCTTGAGCAAATAGAATAAAGCTGGGGGCATAACACTACCTGACTTCAAATTATACTACAAAGCTTTATTAACCAAAACAGTTGATACCAGCATAATAGCAGATACGTGGACCAATGGAACAGAATACAAAATCCAGAAATAAATTCATGTAATAACAGTCAAATAATCTTTGATAAAGGCACTAAAACATACATTGGGGAAAGGACAGCCTCTTCAATAAATGGTGCTGGAAAAACTGGAAACACCTACAGAATGGAAGAAAATATTTGCAAACTATGCATTTGACAAAAATCTAATAATATCCAGCATATACAAGGAACTCAAACAACTTAATAGTAAGGAAGCAAATAACAATTAAAAAATGGGCAAGGGAGCTGAACAGATATTTCTTAAAAGAAGACATACAAATGGCCAACATTATAATTGCAGTGATGAAAAAATATAGTGAAAGATATCATGCTAATCTGCTGCAAAATGACAATAAACTAAAAAATAATAGTAAATATCCACTCCTTTCAAAAGTTATTTAATATTACCTATAAAATATGATGTGTTTATATTAAAATTTATATGATTTAATTAAGGAAAATAAAATAAGATGCTTATTTCATGTGAGTTTCTATGAAAACCAGTTTTCATAAGAGATCATACGTGCCATCCAAGGCTGTATTCAAACTTATTTTCCTAAACATGATATATATATATATAAAAGCAAACATAAAAACACACTAAAAACAAACAGAAAACCCACTTATCACAAGCAGCATAGTCTATATATGTCCACCACACTTAGATTTAAATGATTAATTTTTATGGCTGAGTAGTACTCCATTGTGTATATATATGCCACATTTTCCTCATCCAATTGTCTGTCAGTGGACATTTGTGTTGATTCCGTCTCTTGGGTATTGTAAATAGAGCTGCAATAAATATGAGAGTGTAGGTATCCTTTGACATGATGATTTCCATTCCTTTGAGTATATACCCAGCAGCAGGATTGCTGGATTGTATGCTAATTCTATCTGTAGATGTCTGAGAAAACTCCATACTGTTTTCTATAATGGCTGCACCAATTTATAATCTCACCAATAGTGTAGGACACTTCCCCTTTCTCTGCATTATCTCCAGCATTGTTATTCTCCTTTTGATCATAGCCAGTCTAACTAGGCTGAGATGATATCTCAATGTGGTTTTGATTTGCATTTTCCTGATGCTGAGTGATGTTGAGCACTTTTTCATGTGTCCATTAGCCATTTGTATGTCTTTCTTTAAGAATTGCCTATTCAGCACTTTGCCCATTTTTTAATTGAGTTATTAGATTTTTTACTCTTATTTGGAGTTCCTTGTATAGTCTGGACATTAATCCCTTGTCAGATGCTTAGTTTGCAAATATTTTCTCCCACACTGTAGGTTATCTGTAGAGAACATAACTATGGTTACTAGATATAGGAAAGGGTCGGGAGGTTAGTGAGAAATTGGTAAAGGGTCACAAAAATTGATTCCATTTTGTAACAATGAACGTACTAATTATCCTGACTTGAACACCACATATTGTCCATGGGTGGTGTTATTCAACTTTGTACCCCACAAGTATGTATAAACAATTATGTTTCAATTAAAAAAATAAAAAGTAAAATAAGCAGGATTAAGTAAAAGAAATAATTTTAATACACTTGCTGTGATTCAAATTATTTAATGCTGTGACCATTGTCTGGCATATCACCTGCTAAATGCATCCCATATTTGGGAAACAATTGTTCTTCCAGCATCAATATTCTATGAGTATTTTGCTTTATAGTCAATATGTAAATGAACTTGCTGATAATCTCTTACAAATCTGTGTGCTCACTGTTTATAGGCAACTCAATGAGTTTTCATCAGCGAACGGTACTCAAGCATTCTATTTTTCATCACACAAAGAGCACCTAAAAAAATATTGCTTGGGCATATCTCTTTACATTTTTGCTTTCTCATTTTCGTGACTTATTACTAAGTATTTTATCTCTTCATCTTCAATGTCATAAAAATCAAATATCAACTTGTCTTTTAAAAAATAAAAAATGATTTTTAGATATAAATTTTAAAGTGCTTTGTCAGTTTGACTGTGTTTTATGGTGGTAGTCATCTGATTTCCCATGATTCCATTTTCACTTAAAAAAAATCTAATGACAGTAATAGCAGTTGTTTTCTAAATAATTAAACTTTACCTAAAGGGCATCCTTTACACTATTTGTATGGAAATGCCTTTTTAAATTATAGAAAAAGTAATTATGTGATATGCACTTCTTTCTTCAGTTAATTATATAACCTTAAATCTGGTTTTATAAATTAATGTTGTGGTGATATGAGTTCATATGCGACAAAGTTTAAATAAAGTTATCACTAAGTAAATGCATTTTCCTTTTTGGTAAATCGAAAATATACTTTAATTCTTTCCATGTATATATCAGATTTTAGTTTTCGATTGTCATTTTATTTTCCATTGAGAGACAGTCCTAGGTAGATTCAGTGGACCACATATTCTTTAGTAATATCAGAAAAGTACACAGAATATCAGAATTCAAAAGGAAAATATCTGATGTTTTTTATTTGCCATGGAGATGTGCTTGTTTTGTTTTACCTGTATGCACAAGTTTGATATGCCATAACTGTTTCCAAACATTGTTTAAAGTGACATGTTTATTTATGGCTTTGCTTTTTTAAGCATTCTTTTGAAAATTTTCTATCCTAAGTCAAAATATTTTGGTTTTAAGAGTAACTATAAAATTAATGTAAATAAAACTAAAATATTGAAAATTATTAAGATAGCGTTTTTTCAAATATATTTTAAATCCGAGAATCAGAATTTTAGTTACCAGTAATGATTCCCATTAAAATACATCATATTCATCCAAAGTCCTCTTGATTATTAACTGAAGCATATTACTTTAATCATTCTCTGTGAATTAATTTATGAACAAAATAATAAAAGAATATATAAAAGTTTATTAAATATTAAAGGACAAATAAATATACTCTGAAGCAAATTTGAAAATTTTACTATGCCTCATAAATGGTAATATGAGTACATTTAAATAATTGTATTAGTTTTAGAAGGCTATCCAAATCCTTAGAATATTAGGTCTTCATATTTCTCTAAAGAGCATAAATTGAGAGGAGGAAAAAACTGCAATTGCTTAGAAAATTCTAATATATAATAAAACTAACTCAATTCATGTAATAGCTAAAATTACCATATACAGATCACTATGTAATACATAATGGTTGTGAAGCATTCAAAGAGTATAAAAAAGTGAAATTTCTACCGTAGCCTCACACCACTAGAGAATAACTATTAAACATTAGCTATTTATTCTTCTACTTTTTCATCATATATAAACATATATGCACATGTCTTATGTAGGTAAAGGTATACCATACCATGCATAGTTCTTTTTCAATTTATTTTATGCATTTAGTTATTTTCTTATTAAGTAAATAATTCATGTATGTTATGAAGACACTTATGAAACATCTATTAAGTGAATTTGGAAGTTTTCCTATATTCTCAAGATTACTACTATTAAGAGCTTATTATAAATACTTCCATAAATATATGAAGGCATATGTGTGTGTGTGTGTGTATATATATATATATTTTTCATATAAAATATCATATGTAGTTTACTGTGGACATCTTTTCATATTAGTAAATATAGATTTGCTTCTTTGTTTTAGGTTTATAGTATTAATTTACCTATATACTGTATTAAAGTTATTGAATTTTCTATTTGCAGATATCTAGACTGCTATCCATATTTAATGAAACTAGACTCAACATCTGGATAAATAAGGATATAAGGATAGTGATTTCAGTGTCTGTTATTGTGGGTGTGCATGTGTATGTATGCAATCTTTGCATGCCTGAGTCCAGCTCCGCAGGATTCATTGGACCTGAGTAGGTGGTGTGGCGTTGGCAAAAGAAAGAGATGGACCACAAGTGTCTAGTGCAAGTGTGGACAGCAACGACATGAATCTTGTTTTATTTATAGCTTTTTAAATAATTTTTACATAATGATTGATCTTTAATCAAAACATTTCTTATTTCATTTCTATCGAAAAGGAAAAGTCAAAATGTTCTAAAGCACTCATACTCTAATAAAAACATCTACTCATGCATCAATAGTTCACCCCAAACTCTGTGGCTTGTGGCCAGAAAACTATACAATAGCAGCATGTTTAGTGTCAAAATGTTAGACTTTCAGTCTGAATCACAATTTTTAACCTTTTAAACTTACACATAAACTTATATTCTAAACTCCTATTAAATCTTACTTATATTTATATTTAACAATTTAATATTTTATGTTTTATACTAATTATTCTAATTCTTAACCAAAATCACAATGTCTATAACATGATTTTTTATAGTAAAACTTAAGTATAATGTCCTGTTATATTTTGTATGACTATTAAGAACAATTACACTTTAAACTAATCTAAACAAAATCTGTTAAGATCAAAACCTTTTTACGTATCTCTACTATTTTACCTATCTATCTCTATAACAAAATTTTCTGTTTCCTTGCTAATTGACTCTGGTAACAGTACAAGGAACAAAGTGAAAAATTAAATGATCCTACTCAAGCTAACAAAGCACACTATATCATTCTTATTATTACTAAGGAAACAACATGTTCTTGGTAAATCAAGTGAAACTGTGGGAATGGGGAAAAAACAAAGAAATCTGTAACTAGTTGTGATCAGTTACTTGTAAACACCACTGCAATTGTACCCACTGACTCCCTGGGGGACGTGGATAAAATTCCACCATAACAACTTCATTCCACACGTACAAGAGCATTACCATAGCCACAATGGGTCAATGCACACATCACTAATAGGAAAGATCAATAACAAAATTAAATCGAGCCAACCCATACTGGGAACATGTATCAATAACACCTGTAGTACTGACAATGACCTTTAAATAAACCAGTTAATTTTGATGTATTATTAACATGTTCTTTGAGAAACTCCAGGGCCCTCGGAATTTCCCAAAGCTATACTAAGCCAAAAGGTTAGGCTGTTTAATTCTGGGAAGCCTTGTCAAGCAACCAAAGGTGAATAAACAGGAAATTCCATGGAGCCATACCACATACACGGGACCCCCTGCAGCCTACATGAACAAGGGGTGTCGCTCCTCAGTCTCCCATGCTATTCCCTATAGCAGGATGGCTCTTGACATTTGCACAGCTGTATTAGTGCTTAGGGAATTTATTTGAACAATACTACTTCTGTTGGCCAAAGTCTTGGCAATTTGCCATTTGACAGTGCTTGTTTTATTTAGGAACATATGGAATTAGTACACTGTCAGTAGATCTTACCATAGTAAAGTTTAGAAATTTATAAGTCCTATGAAATAATTTATAAAAGGAGAAAGAAGGGCTGGCCCAGTGGCTCACTCAGGAGAGTGCGGCACTGGTAGCTCTGAGGCCATGGGTTTGGATCCTATATAGGGATGGCTGGTGTGCTCACTGGCTGAGCATGGTGTGGACCACACCATGCCAAGGGTTGTGATCCCCTTACCAGTCAAAAAAAAAAAAAAAAAAAAGGAGAAAGAAAAGATAACATTAAGTATTTTGTTTCACATGCTCGCAAAATTACAATATTTCTGTAAACAAAGGAAGTTTGTCCCTCAGTTCCCACAGTGAAAATGGAAAGTTGTCACTGGTTATCTTCTCAATTGATCGTATTTTATATAAAGAAGTGCTTCAGGGCTTGAAAGAACATAAAGTACTTTCCAAGTTATATCCCATTTCTTGGACATCAGGAAACATCTTTTGTCTGCATCTCAAAATATTGAGAGTGTTAATATGCAGTGATTGGACATTTGTGCTTGGATATTTGAAAACTTTTAAGAAAAAGCATCATACAAGCAAAGGTCTGAAATACATTGAGGACAATATCTGATTATTACTTTATGTTATCCTAAACATATGAGTAAATTAAGATAATTTGACGAGGGGAAAATCCATCTGATTAATGTATTTTTCTTCAATTTTGGGGTCTGCCTCACTGTCTTATGAATATAGCCTGTTAACATGTGACCTGGCAAGAATGGAACTTACTCCAACTTTGGCCAATGATTCTTCCAGAACAATGAGTATTTCCATAGACAAATTCCTAGGAGTAAAATTGCAAGAAGCAAAGAATTTGTATTTAATTACCTTATCTAATTACTTAGATATGGACCATCTCTATTGTGCACTCATAAATATATTTCATTTTCTAGTTCTTAACTTGTCTTAATATTTCTTACTACCCAAATCCCTACAGTATACGGTTTTGGTAAGCATCAGTAGGATAGGTGTGAATTGCTTTGAAACCTGCAAAATTCTATATCAGTATAACACCCGCTTTTTTATATTTTTTTTGTTAACATTTTTGTGTGTGTTGAGAACACTAATGGTCTATCTAGCTAGGAAATTTAAACTACACAATATAGTGCTTGCTTCGGCAGCACATATAGTAAAATTGGAACAATTCAGAGATTAGCATGGCCCCTGTGCAAGGATGACAAGCGAATTCGTGAAGCATTACATATTTTTTAAAAACTCTGAGATGATAAGTGATTTCAGCAAAGTTGCAGGATAAAAATTAACTATACAATATATACTATTATTAACTATAGTCACCACGTGGTACATTAAGTCTCCATAGCTTATTCTTCTTAAAACTGAAGTATGTACCCTTTGACCAACATCTCCCCATTTGCCCCAGCTCCTAGTCCCTGGTAATCACTTTTATATTCTGTTTCTATGAGTTTGACGTTTTTAGGTTACACATGTGAGATCATGCAGTGTTTGTCTTTCTGTGCCTGGCTCATTTTGCTTAGCATAATGTCCTCCAGGTTTATTCATGTTGTTGAAAATGGCAGGATTTTTTTAAAGTGAAAAATATACTGATATAGATATACAGATATATCTCTCTGTATCTGTATGTACATATATCCATATATTTATATCTGTATATCTATATATTTATATCTGTATATATATATATATATATCTGCATATATCTATATCTATATATCTACCTATATGTATCTATATCTATACACAGATATAGACATATAGATATAGGTAGAGATATATTACATTTTCTTTATTCATTCATCCATCAACAAACACTTAGGTTATTTCCATATCTTGGCTATTGTGAATAATGCTGCATTGAACACAGGAGTGTAATTATCCCTTCCATACAGCAATTTTATATCCTGTGGATATATACACAGTGCTGGGATTGATGAATTATATAGTAGTTCTATTTTCAGTTTTTTGAGGAAACTACATACTGTTTTCTCTAATGGCTGTACTAATTTACAGTCCCACCAAAAGCGTATAAAGCTACTCTTTTCACCACACACTTGCCAACACTTATCCTCTGACATTTGATAATTGCCATTTTAACACGTTTGAAGTGATATCTCATTGCGGTTTTGATTTGCATTTCTCTGATGATTAATGATATTGAGCAACTTTTCATATACCTGTTGGTCATTTCTTATGTCTTCTTTGGAAAAAAGTCTATTTAGATCCCTTGCCCATTTGTAATTGTATTGTTTTTTGCTATCGAGTTGTATGTGTTCCTTATATACTTGCGATATCAACCCCTTCTCAGATATATGGTTTGCAAATATTTTATCTCATTCCATAGGTTGCATTTCATTTTGTTGTTTATTTCCTTTGACGTGCATAAACATTTCACTTTAATGTAGTCCCACTTGGTTACTTTTTTCTTTTGTTGCTTTTAGTGTCATATTCCAAAGATCATTGCCAAGACTAATGTCAAGGAGATTTTCCCTTATGTTTTCTTCTAGATTTTTCATAGTTTCAGGTCTTTCATTAAAGGTTTTATACCACTTTGAGTCAATTTTCATGTATGATATAAGATAGTGGTCCAATTTCATTCTTTTGCATGTGTATATTCAATTTTCCCAAGCAGAGTTGTTGAAGAGATTATCTTATCCCCAGGGTGTATTTTAGGCGCTTCTGTTGAAGTTTAGATGACCATATGAGTGTGGGTTTATTTGGGGGACCTCTATTCTGTTCCACTGTTCTATATGTCTATGTTTATGCCAGTACCATAATGTGTGGAATTCTATAGCTGTGTAATATTATTTGATATCAGGAAGTGTGATGCCTCAAGCTTTGTTCTTCTTAAGATCAAGATTGCTTTGGCTGTCTGGCAATTTTTCTGGTTCCATATGAATTTTAGGATTTTTTTGCTATTTCTGTGAAAAATGCCATTGAAAGTATGACAGGTATTGCATTAAATATGTACATTGTTTTAGGTAATTAGGTAGTAGTAGGAGCATTTTGACAATATTAATTTTTCCAATTCATGTACACAGAATATTATTTGTACCTTTTTCAATTTCATCAATGTTGTGTAGTTTTCAGTGCATAGGTATTTCACCTCCTTGCTTAAATTTATTCCAAATACATGTATGTTATTCTTTCTGATATTATTATAAATGGAAATGATTTCTTAATTTCTTTTGCTGATACTTCATTGATAGTATATGGAAAGGCAAATGATTTTTATATGTTGATTTTGCATCCTGCAACTTTATTGAAATTGTTTATTAGTTCTAACAATTTTTTATTAGAATATTTAGGGTTTTCTATATACAAAATCATTTCATCAGTGAACAGAGACAACTTCACTTCTTCCTTTCTAATATGGATATCCTTTATTTCTTTTTCTTGCCTAATTGTACTTTCTAGGGCTTCCAGTACTGTGCTGAATAGAAGTGGTAACTGTGAACATTTCTGTCATGTTCCTGATGTTAGAGGGAAAGCTTTCAGGTTTTCACTACTGAGTATGATGTTACTTGGGGGTTTGTCATATATGACTTTTATTACGTTGTGGCATATTCCTGCTGCTCCTGATCGGTTGAGAGTTTGTATCATGAACAGATGTTGAATTTTGTCAAATGCTTTTTCTGTATCAGTTGAGATGATGATCTAATTTCTCCTTCATTCTATTAATGTGCTGTATTACATTGATTGGTTTGTATATGTGTAACCATCCTTGCATCCCAGTAATAAATCCCACTTGATCATATTGTATAATCCTTTTAATGTGCTGTTAAATTGAATTTGCTGGTATTTTCTTGAAAGTTTTTGCATCTGTGTTTATCAGATGCTGAATTGTAATTTTTTTTTTTTTGAGTGTTATTGTCTGGCTTTGGTGTCATAGTAATGCTGGAAGAATACACCAGAGAGGACACCATGTCTTGGGTTTTCCTTTGTAGGGAGATTTATTTTATTAATGATTCAATCTTCTTACTTGATGTTGGTCTGTTCAGATTTTCTGTTTCTTCATGATTCATTCTGGTTGGATTTATGTTTCTAGGAATTTATCCACTTTTTCTAGTTTATCCAATTTATTTGTATATAGCTGCTCATAATATCCTCTTGTAACTTTGTTTCTGAGGTATCAGTTATAATGTTCCTCTTTCATTTTTTATTTTGTCTTCTATTTTTTTTTTGTTCGTCTAGCTAATGTTTGTCAATTTTCTTTATCTTTTTAAGAAACTGCCTCTTGCTTTTGTTGATATTTCTTTTGATTTGGTAGTCTCTATTTCATTTATTAATCTCTGAACTTGTTATATCATTCCTTCCGCTAATTTTGAACTTATTGTTTTCTCTTTTTTTTCTAGTTCCTTGAGGTGTAACGTTAGGCCATTTATTTGAGATCTTTCTTTTTTCTTCATGTAGGTGTTTATCACTATAAACATTCTTGTTAGAACCGTTTGTGCTGCATCTCCAAAGTTTTGCTATATTGCATTTCCAATTTCACTTCTCACAAGACACTTTTATTTTCCTTTTGATTTCTTCTCTGATATATTTGTTGTTTGGAAAGGTGTGTAATTTTCACATATTTGTGAATTTTTTTTACTTTTCCTTCTGTTTATGATTTCTTGTTTCTTGATACTAGATACTTGATAAGATACTTGATATGATTTCCATCTTCTTAAAATTATGTTTTGTGGCCTAACATATGATCTATCCTGGAGAATGTTCCATGTGTGCTTGAGAAATGTGTGCATTTTGTTGTTGTTTGATGTTTGCTAGGTGCATTTGATCAATAGTGCACAATATTAACATATTTGAACTCAACTATCGTCTTACTTTTTTAGTTTTATACTTTCATATGTATGCACATGGCTAATAAGTGGCCTTTCATTTTAGCATAAAGAACCCTCTTTAGCATTTGAGGTCTAGTGGTGATGAAATTTCTTAGCTTGTGTTTGTATGCAAAAGTCTATAACTCTCCTTCATTTCTGAGGAACAGCTTTGCTGAGTAAAGTATTCTTGGTTAGAAGTTTGTTTTTTTTTTTCTTTCAGTACTTTAAATATATCGTCCTACTCCCTTCTGTCTTGTGAGGTTTTCGTTGAGAAATCTGGTAGTCACTCAAGGGTGCCCTTGTATATGATTATTTGTTTTTTTTCTTGCTGCTTTCAAAATTCTCTTTGTCACTGATTTTTGACTATTTGATTATAATGTGTTTTGCTGATGTTCTCTGATTGGGGACTTTTGAGCTTCACATAGTTGAATGTCCATATCTCTCCCAAAATTTAGGAAGTTTTCAGCCATTATTTTTTAAATACACTTTCTATTCATTTCTCTCTCTTCTCCTTCAGGACTCCCATAATGAGTAATTAGTTCTGTTGATGGTGTCCTCTAAATGCCTTAGATTTTCCTAATATCTTTTTATTCTTTTCTTCTTCTGAACAAATAGTTTCAAATGACTGACTGTGGATCTTGAAGGAGCCCTGTGGCCTAGTTTGAGCCCCGCTCTCATTGCTGACCTTTCAGGGCCTAGCAGTGCCTGCTTATTCCCCTAGCAGCAGGCCCACCTACCTTAGTCCCAGCTGTGGACTCTAAAGCCAATCCTGGCTATGGACCCTAAAGTGACCTTGAAATGTAGAGTGCTATCAAACATATTACAATTATAACACTGAAATTCAACTAGTTTATTTACAGTTAGGAGTCAATGACAAATGATCATAGAAATGAAATATGATAGCTCTATGTAGATGGGACTGACAGAAATAATTCAACCTGATAAGGGACTTTTGCTGCAAGAGAATTTAAAGTATTTTGGAGGTTTGGAGTCTCTGGTTTCTATATTTATATGTATAATCCTCATCCCTCACAGCTGTAAAAGACTACTATGACAAATATCAAATCATAACAGTAAATGAAGGGTATTTGTTTTATAAACTTAAAAATAGGGTTATTCATACATCATATGCTATTTTGATATCCTCTTCAGAGGGTCGCCTGTTGGTAACCAAGGATGCTAACCAAAGAACAGATGATGTCAGGAACAAAAGCAGTGACTCCTGCAAATCTTAATTTTAATTCGCATTTATAAACCCAGCCCACTGCATAGTATCTCAAAAAGTGATATTACAGTTGTGTAGTGCCTAGTTGTAAATTTGGACATTACAATATCCCCTTCATCCCAGCTCATCTATTACCTAGAGAAGTGATTTGGTCATATTTGCCCAGGTTCCTTTGCTTTTAATATTCCTCCATATCAGAGGGCCACTTGGTAACTCAACTCAGCTACCAACTCTGACAACTTTTCCCTACCACTTTCCTTTCTCCAGAATGATTGTACTTTACTGCTGGAGTTTTACCAGAGGCACAGTGATTTCCTTGTAGGAATTTTCACTTTTAGTACATTTTAACATTTTCTGCATAAATTAAAGCACTAATGAAGTATTCAGCAGAAGCTGAGCAAGTAAAATTGAAGTTGAGGTTTTTTTAAAAAATCTATGATACCATTTATATTCACTGTAGGTTAAAACAATGACTTTCTATTAATATTTAGTTCCTCATAATGTAAATAGGATATAAGAAAGAAATACTAATTAAAGAATGGATCTTAAAAGAAGAGTCACATACATGTCTTTATGAGTAAATATTTTGAGGAAATAAGAAGCTACTTAAACAATATTGCATAAGACAACCTAATAATAAAACAAATTCAGCTATATTGAAATATTAATGAATACCTTTGAAGCATACAAAATACATTATATTTCTATCCAATGGGGAACTTCAGAAGGTCAACCTTCTCTTATAAATGTTCTTAGAATAGTCTGTAACCTCATTGTAAAATTTACAATCACTTCCACCTTTGTTCCTGACATCATCCCAGGTAGTTTTCTCCTGGACTTCGTTCCATCATTTTCCCCTCTCTGTACTCTTCCTTCAATTCCTAATTCTTTACTGGATAACTCCCTTTATCTTATATTCACATGATCGAATTTCTCTTATTTTAACAATAAATGGGGAAGCAGCCATTGGATGGTCTGCCACTCCTTTCCAGGATTGCTCAGTTGGTGCCGTGGGTCTAGAACATCCCCCTATGTAAAAGCTCGGTGCCAAACTACTTTTTGCCCCAGATTGTTTTTATTAGGGGAAAACTTTCCCCATTCTGAGTTACTCAATAAACTTCCCTGTGTTGCTTAAGCATGTGTATCATATGGCACCTGGCCAGCTCCACAAGTATATCTGCTCCCCATTGGAAGATAATGAGGTCTGCAGCATGAGAGGGGTTAGTGCAGTCCAATGTCCTGGGTCAGCTATCAGTGGGGCACCGCTGGACATGGGACACTGGGTGGTAGGCTGAAAATTCAAGGAAGCGTAGTTACAATCTTGAGTCCATAATACATAGGGCAAGCTATCAAGCTAAAAATTTAAGCAGTGTTTCTATGTTGCAGTCTTGAGGCTGAATTCCTTCATTAGAAAACTTCAGTCTCACTGCTGTGTGCATACCCAAAGGAATGGAAAACACCATGTTTAAGGGATACTTGCACTACCATCCCAGCTCTGTTTACAATAGCCAAAATATGGAACCAACCTAAATGTCCAACAACAGATGACTAGATAAAGAAATTGTGGGGTCTCTGTGTGTGTGTGTATGTGTGTAAAATCATGTGAAGTGAAATAAGCCAGGAACAGAAAGAGAAATAACATTTTCTCACTCATAAGTGGAAGCTAAAAATAAAACACAGAAAGAAAGAAAGAAAGACACAACAATCACAATAATAAATGGAACATTCAAAAGGAGAGAACAGAACTGAGGTTACCAGAGGTGGGAAAATGGGAGGGGGAAGGAGGTTAGCAAGAAATTGATAAAGAGCCACAAAAAGTGATTACATTGTGTAATGATGAGTACCCTAATTATCCTGATTTGATCACCACATACTATACATAGGAATTGATATTTAATTCTGCATCCCACAAATATGTATAATCAATTCTGGTCCAATTAAAAAAAATGTTAGTCTTTGCTCTTAATACCCCAACTTACTAGATGAGGCCCACCCAAGCTATTCATTTAAATTTAATCACTTCTAAAAAATACCTCCATAGCAAAATAAAGAAAGGTGTTTGACTTAATACTTGAGCACCACAGCCTCGGCAAGCTAACATATAAAATTAGCTATCATAAATACTAAGGTATTAAATAAATCAGTTAAACAAGTGGTATCAATATTGGAAGCAAGAAAGGATTAAATTATTTGAAGTTAATATAATAATACGCTTGGAAAAATAAAACAATAGTACCAACTTCCTAAACTAATAAGGATAATTACACCAATATAGTAAGATAAATATTTATCCCCATTCACAAGTGTCCCTATATAGGAATAATAAAAATTAACAAGAATAATTCAGGGAGAAACACAATAGCAACAAAACCATAAAGGTCCTACTAGTCAACTTAACAAATTATTAAAAAAAAAAAAAAGGTAACAATTTATTCACTATTAATTCAATGACGAATATTTATTGAATTTGCATCCTGTGTGATAACATGAAACACTCTTGTGTGTGCTGGGGATACACCAATAGACATGAAATTTCTGCCCATTATGGAGCTTATACTCTATACACAGTATATGACAGACTTGTATTTAGTAACAGTAAAAAAGACTGGAATTAATGGGAACATATATTTCATTATTTAAGAGGAATATTTAGTATTGTAAATATATTCAATATCCTTTAAATCAATCTGAAAATCTAAAAATCTATTTATTCTCTTGATAATCTAAATAGGATACTGGAAGGAGCCTGACATACATGTGTAAGCATTTTTAAGATGGCAAATATAGTAGAAAAGTCAGGGACATTTTGGAGGGGAAGAATTTACAAAGCAAAAAGGAACTCTCATATATTAAATGTGTGTATGTGTGTTTCTTTTGTGATAATAACTAAAGTATTGTGGTCTGATCTATTCCTGCACAGAAATACATCAATAGGACACAGTAAATGGTGTCATCATATCATGCTTGAACCAAAATTTTCCACAAATGATAAAATATTTAAATACAAAATATAAAAAAAATCAAAATATGGCTGAATATGTTTATATATTTATAACCATGGGATATAGAAAGCTTTTTTAAGGATGGCATAAAAATCAAAAATCAAAAAAAGAAAAGATTGATACAATTGACTATGTAAAAAATTTTGTTTGTTCAACACCATACAATTTTTGAATGATACATGAAAACCTGTATAAACTATTTATAACAAATAACAGGAAAAGGTCTTATGTAAAATTAACGGAAAAAACTATGATAAAAATAAAGTATTTGAGTAGGAAATGCACAAATAGGAATGTAAATTATTATTAAAAATATGAAAACATATTTGGCCTCTTTAATAATCAAATAAGTAATAGTACAGAAAATGAAATATAATTTCTCTAATATATTAGTTAACATGAAAAATACTGAAAATACACTGTGATGTCAATAATGAGGAGAAATTAATTCATTCATGTATTGTCAAAAGGAATGTAAACTGACAAAAATTCTGGAAGGCAGTATGGCAATATATCAAAATGTTAAATACACATATTATTTGTTCTTAAAACCCTATTATTAAATTTGGGCCTTTTAAGAGTTATAAAATATGTATGCATGAGGCTGTTTATTATAGCTTTTTCAATAAAAATTAAATATTAAAAAAATTGTATGTACACAGTGGAATACTACTCAGCCATAAAAAAGAATGAAATTCTGACACTTGCAACAACATGGATGAAACTGGAGAAAATTATGTTGAGTGAAATAAGCCAGACAAAGAAACAGAAATACTGCACATTCTCACTCATAACTGGCTGCTAGGAAGGAAGGAAGGGAAGGAAGGGAGGGGGGGAGGGAAGGAGGGAAGAAGGAAAGGATGAAGGAAAGAAAGACAATCCCACAACAATACGTTGAACTTTCAGAAGGAGAGAACTAGAGATGCTAGGGAGGGGGTTTGGGAAGTAATGGGTCAGGCAAAATGCATAAAGAAGTATCACAATTTGTAAATTGAATATGCTAATAAATAAAAATTTTAAATAAAATAATGTATAAATTAGCTGTTATGTTTGTGAATGGGGTTGTTCTCTGTTGTTTAATTCAACATACATAAATTATAGAACATATTGTATGGGCAGAGAACTTCGAAGGGGAAAAATATATAAAAGGAGTGTTGGTAAAAGAAATAATGATACCTGTATATGCATATACCATAAAAATCATAGACTACTGAAAAGAAATTTTTTAATATGTTGTAGATATTTATAGGCTTTAAAAGATATTTATAGGTTTCAAAGATATTTAGGACACATTGTTTCATGTCAAAATGAGGTTACAGAAAAACAGCATTCATAGAAGTGTGTGTGTGTGTGTGTGTGTGTGTGTGTGACAGACAGAGAGAGAGATAGAGATAGAGAGAGAGAGAAGTTGGATTTTGGAGTTTATGTACCACCATAGGTAGATAATAGGAAGCATGTTAATATTTGTTATATCTGGGTATTGAAAGTTCAAATCATTGCTGTTCTCTCTATAATATTGTATTTGTTGTACAATGAATACTTACAACCTTATAGAAGAATTTTAAATTTTATAAACTTATAATATTACTAGCATAATCTATGCCAAACATCTAAATAAACTGTATACTTTTCTATGAAAAAAATTACAAAGATTAAGTCATTAAAAAAGTGTGAAAAAATAATCCATAACCAGGGAAGAAATGTAAACCTGTAGTGAATTAGCTGGGTTCAAAGATTTGCATGGATGAGTGATCTTTAAAGAACAGATAAATTCATACTTATTCTAAGGTTCCTGACACAAAAAATGCATAGTTTATTGTCAAAATTTTACAATGCTAGCAATGTTCATTCATTAAAAGAAAAATTAAGCTGGATGGGGAGCTCAGCTAGTTATAGCACAGTGTTGTAACACCCTGGAGTTTGGATCCCCACATCGGCTAGCTGCCAAAAAAAAAAAAAAAAAAAAGAGGAAGAAGAGAATATATGGAATACCGTTGCATTGAACTATCTGACAATAAAAAGGAATGAAGTACTAATAGATGGAGACAGGGTGTAAATGGTGAGCGACT
>NW_007730510.1:114787-122744 GCF_000696425.1 Galeopterus variegatus
GGGGGGGGGCCCAGCTATTTTTAACACAGTGTTGTAACCCCCTGGGGTTTGGATCCCCCCACCGGCTAGCTGCCAAAAAAAAAAAAAAAAAAAAAGAAGAAGAAGAGAATATATGGAATACCGTTGCATTGAACTATCTGACAATAAAAAGGAATGAAGTACTAATAGATGGAGACAGGGTGTAAATGGTGAGCGACTGAAAATGCACATGAGGGATCATTCTGGGGTGATGGAAACATTTTAAAATTGGGTTGTGATAGTTGCACAACTCTTTAAATTTACTAAATAGCATTGACTTGTACAATTAATATAAACAAATTGTACGAAATGTAAGTTATACCTCAAATAATATCTTAAAAAATGATAGCAAACATCATATAGTACATAACAGTGAAATGTTAGAAACATTTTCATTATAATTTGAAACAAGACATGGATGACAGCTATCAACACCTTTCCTCATCATAATGCTATAGACCTACCTATGCAATGGTAAACTTTTTAAAAAGTTTAGAAAGTGGAATGTAAATATATATATTTTTTGTGTTGACAATAGCAACAATCATAAAAATATAAAATATTTACAAATAATATTAATTGGAAATATAGAGAACTTATATTTGCAGGAATGTAAAGATAGTTTTACAATGAAACAAAGAAAAAAAAGATGTAAATAAATTGAGAGAAAAGAAATACCAGAGAATGTTGTAGATACACAAATTCTCCTCAAAATTACATAAGTAAAAATTACATTACATTAATGATTTTGTTCATGAAATTCCAGTCAAAATCCCTTCTTTTCCTTCTTCCCATTTTTTTTTTTTAAATGGCAAAGTAATGCCATGATTTAGATGGTGGAACCAATATGCAAGAAACACAAGTAAATTTATGGAGAAGGCAGAATTAGGTACAGACTTCAAACATAAGTTAATAAACTTACATACAATAATTAAAATAAAATAACTTAAAAACAGAAGAATTTCAGCATGGAAAAGGTTGATATATTTGATTACATGCATATTAGAATATCAGGTATTTTTAAAAATACAGCCACCATAAACAAAAATAAAGTAAAAAAACTAAATGAGGAATAATTTGCCTTGTACGTGCTGGACATTAAATTAATACACTTAATTTTTCTGGAAAGCAATCTGGAAATATTTATAAATATTGTGAAAGAATTATGCAATGTAAGTTAAATAATATACAGCATTGTCATGATTATTCTGATATCATTACCATAGGAGCTCAAATAAGTTTGAGCTTCCAGAAAAAGACTGTTAAATAAACTTATCAATGAGAAATATATATCAGGAAACAGTATCCACTTCCAAATGTGGGTGAATAACTAATCACTGGTTCTTAACCAACATAAAAACAATTTTAATATAGAAAATACTTTCATTTTCAACATAATCAGTATGGAAGGAGACTGTGAACACAATTAGATTATGTGTCTCTGTGACTGATTACTTTAGAAATGCTAGCCTTTTGGCTTTCTATTTCTGGACATTTTCAAAAACTCATTTTATTATTACTGCAATTCTCAAATCATGTAAGACATGAAAAAGACTCTCTCTTTTAGCCAAACTTAAGTCAACCTTCTTTCAGCTCCTTTTTTGGCTGACCTTGTGTTCTGTCCTTGGCCTGTTTAGTACAGTTTTAGCAAGAATCCTGCTGGATCAGTTCAGCATAAATCCCCCACCCTTGATATATCATCACTCTGGCCTGCCTTCAGCAACAATTCTGTCAGTCGGTCTCGCCATAGTGTCCCTCATCTCTGATGTTTCCTCTTAGCAATTTTCCATTCACTGACCCCCACCCTGTTCCTTGGCTATAAATCTTCACTTGTCCTTGTTGTATTTGGAGTTGAGCCCAATCTCTCTCTCCTTGTCTTATTCCTTTGGGGCTGCTATGACACAATACCATAAACTGGGTAGCTTATAAACAACAGAAATTTATTTTTCACACTTTTGGAGGCTGGGGAGTCCAAGATCAAGGTGCCAGCAAATTCAATGTCTGGTGAAGGCTCTCTCTCTGATTCATAGGTGATGCCTTCTAGCTGTGTTCTCTCACAGTACAAGGGAGAAACAAGGTCCCTTGGGTCTCTTTTATTAGGACAATAATCTCATTCATTGAGATTCTGCCCTCATGACATAGTCACCTCCCAAAGGCCCCATTTCTTAAATCTATCACATTGATAATTCAGTTTCAACATATAAATTTTGGGGAGACACATTCAGACTGTAGCACCCATACTGCAAAACCCAATTATAGTACAGTAGCCCCTTGATGCTTTGCTTTACCATCTTTAATGATTGTTGTGAATAATTTTTTCTTTAATGGTCAGTACTCATATCCTCAGAAGTAGACAAATTTCTTCTTGCATCACAGTCTATTCCTAGCTCCTAGCTCCTAATGAGTGAGGATGATAAAAATATGTTTAATTGATGTCTAAATTAACAGAAAAGTTGTTGAGTAGGGAAATGTATAGGATACAAAATAAGGACAATTTTATTAACACAAGACAATTTTCTTTCTACTCATTTTAACTAAATGCAGGTTCAAAAAAATTTTATCTGAATAGGTTTTTCCCTTAATTTAGTTCCATGCTTCACATGTGACTTCATTTGCTTCAAATGTAACTCCACCTAGAGAAACAGCAAGCAATCTAATTTTTTTTTTTTTTTTAATTTCTAGAGTTGAATGTTTCCCAGCTCTTTTCTGAAACAAGCTCCTCGAAGCCTTTGGCCCATGTTGAGTTCTTGTTCTGGAAAAGATAGGAACTCTAAGAATAATTTGCATACTAAAGATGAAAAGATAACCCCTGATTGGCCAGAACTTTCTAAAGATTTATCTCTCAGATGAAACCTTAATCATGAGTTAAGGAGATAAATACCATATTCTCCATTTTTGGAATTCATTTGAAAGAGAAAACCATGCCAAGGATAAATATCAAAAGGTTTGGTTCTTCATGTGATGAAGACAGCTAATGCAGGGTGATAAACATCCCAACTATTCAGGCATTGAGATGCAGTACATTTTTTTATTCCCACCTGGATTAAATTTCCCTCCTTTACCTGTGTAAGACCCTGAGTAAATTATCTTCCTGAACTTAACTTTTTTTATATACAAATTGGAGATAATAACTTTACCATACAAGGTTATAAAATTATTGTAATAACTTAAAAGATGTGTATACATACACATACAAACACAGATTAGTACAACATGCATTTGGCATACAGCTAATATCAAGAATTGTTACTTTCCTTCTACCCTGGTCAACAAAATGGCCTCCCATCAAATATAGATATACAAAAGCACTTTGGCTGACATAGGAATGTCTTCTGGAATTTATTGGGGGTTATTTCAGTTGTCATAAAGACTGACTTGGGGAGGAGGTGCTATTGTCATTTAGTACCTAGAGGCTAGGGATATTAAACACATTACGATATACCAGGAAGAACTGAAAAAGGAAAGAAAAAAAGAAGGATGAAGAAAGAAAGGAAGGAAAAAGAGAAAAAACTTTTTAATTTAAAATTAAAAATTAAAATGATTACAACCCCCAAAGCACAAGCAACAAAAGAAAACATAAGCAAATGGGATTATGTCAAACTAAAAAACTTCCGTACAGCAAAGGAAACAATCAACAGAGTGGAAAGACAACCTCCCGAATAGGAGAAAATATTTGCAAACTATACACCTGACAAGAGGTGTATACAAATACACAAATAGCTCAAACAACTATATAGTAAAAAAAACTGCAAATAATCCAGTTTAAAAATGGGCAAAGGAGATGAAAAGACATTTTTTTTGAAGGAAGACGTACACATGGCCAGCAGGTACATGAAAAAATGCTCAGCATCACTAGTCATCAGGGAAATGCAAATGAAAACCACATTGAGATATCATCTCACTCCAGTTAGACTGGCCATTATTAAAAAGACTGAGAATAACAAATGCTTGAGGAGGCAGGGAAAGGGGCATTCTTCTACACTGATGGTGGGACTATAAATTAGCACAGCCACTATGGAAAACAATATGGAGGTCCCTCAAACAACTACAGGTAGAACCATCATATGACCCAGCAATCCCATTACTGAGTATATATCCGAAGAAATGGAAATCATCAGATTGAAGGGATACCTGCACTCCAATGTTAATTGCAGCTGTATTTACAATAATAAAAATATGGAACCAACATAAGGGTCCTTCAACAGATGACTGGATAAGGAAAATGTGGCATATATACACAATGGAATACTACTCAGCCATAAAAAGGAATGGAATTCTGCCATTTGTAGCAACATGGATGAGTCTGGAGAAAATTATGTTAAGTAAAATAAGCCAGACAAGGAAACAGAAATACTGTACATTCTCACTTATAACTTGGTGCTAGGAAGGAAGGAAGGAAGGAAGGAAGGAAGGAAGGAAGGAAGGAAGGAAGGAAAAGAAAGAAAAGACCACAACAATTCACTGAACTTTCAGAAGGAGAGAACAAACCTAATAGTACTAGAGATGGGAGGGAGGGAGGGAAGGAGGCAGTTTGGGGAGGGATAGGTCGGGTAAAGGGCATAAGAAAAATCATGATTTGTAATAAAGAATATGCTAATAATTTAAAAAGTCAAATTTTTTAATTAAGAAATTAAAACCAATAATTATTTTTTTTTACAATTTAAAAATCTTAAAAAATTAAAAAAATAAGACATTTAGATTGAGAGACATTAAGAGAATAATTTTTAATTGCACAGCTCTGGAATCAGACCCTTGCTTCAAATTCCGGCACTACCACTTTACTTTTTTTGTGACCGAAGGCAAACTGCTTAACTTCTCTGTGCTTCAGTATCCTTATTTACGAAATGGAGATAACAATAATACCTGCCTCGTAAAGTCAAAGTTGTTGCAAGGATTTAGCAAGTTAATGCATACGAAGCACTTAGAACAAGGTTTGTTCACTGAATTTAATATTATCACGTCCAGTGTATCAGCTGAATATCCTGGCTTGAAATCTATTGTCTTAGTCCATTTGTGCTACTAAAATAAAAAGGACCAAAAGTATTGTGAAGCCTTTTTTATAAGAGTCTTAATCCTATTCAGGACAGGAGGAGCGTTCATAATCTAATCACCTCTTAAAGGCCCCATCTCAATACCATTGCATTGGCCATTAAGTTTCAACACCTGAATTTTAGAGAGGACTCATTCAAAGCATAGTACCTAACCAGACTTCAACACTTTCAGGACGCAAAATCTCCTACAAATTGTTTAGGATCCCTGGAGTTAGTCACAACTATGTTAGAATCCAAGCTTCACTTCCTATTACTATGACCTTGAGCAAGTCTAAATTTCCAGTTTCTTCACCTGAGGAAAATAAGAGGTTAGGATCATCATAAATTATTTCATAGTAAGGCTGTTGTGAGGATTTAATGAAGTATAATACATAATGCTTAATCTTCTATATGGCACATAGTGAGACCTCGATAAAAAAAATGTATACGTGCAATCTTAATATGGTAATCCTGTTAGTGTAATAAGACAAGTATGTTAGTATCATATGACCATCACTGCAATAACTACAACAAAGTACTATATATCTGTCATAAAACCACAATTCTTGTCCTGAAAATATATCATAAATTATACCTCAATATGCTTAGAAGGTGGATCAAAATATCTGTTAGAGAATGCAAAGGGTGACATAATCTGATCTGCTTTTACCATTCTGCCTTACTTTGTTTATGTTCTAGTGATACTAGTTTTTCTATTCTTTGCACACTCAATGGTCATTTCTTTCCCAGGATCTTTGCACTTGATATTTCTTTTGGAACACTTTCTCCCCCAAATGTTCTCATGACTAAAATTTTCTCTTCACTCAGGTCTCACTTAAAATTCCAAGGTCTCAGGCCATCCTTGAACATTCTGTTACAAGCCTCGCCCCTCCCACCAAAACTATTATCATATCACCCTGTTCCATCTTCTTTGTAGCAATTATCACAAACAGAAATTTTCTCCAGTAAGCAGGGGCCATTTCTCACTTTTTCACCAAAATATCTCTGGAATCTGTATTTCTCAATTTCTCTCTCTCTCCCTCTCTCTCTCTCTCTCTCTCTCTCTCTCTCTCTCTCTCTCTCTCTCTGTATTGCTCTCTTGCTCTCTCACTGTCTCTGTCTCTCTCTCTCTTTTTTTCTCTCTCTCTCCCATCAAATATATATTTGTTGTGTTGCTGCTGTTATGGAATGAATGAATGAAAACATAAAAACAGTGCACTTAAATGCCAGTGATGGAAGAGCAAACAGAGTGAACTTTATCCATGCCCAATTCCTTTAAAAAAAAATCTCATTAAATGTAATTACTTAATTAATGGAATAGCATCATAAATTATAATTTTATAAAGATTATCTTATACAATATTTTATTAGCACTTATACATAAACTTAAAAACAAGATCTAAAACTGAACCCAGTATGTGCCTTTTAATCAATCACAAGTCATATTCTAGATTGCTGAAAGAAATTTCACATTGTACTTTTTCTAAAGGAGGAACTATGTAGATGTGTTCCCATCAAACATTACTTGGCAGACCAATAGGTGCTTATTCTATAAACAGTGATGAATAAATAAAGTTAAGGTAATAGTAAGGCTTTAATTTTAAAAAGTCGCTTAATTATTAATTAGATTATCTTACTTGACGTATGAACCTGTCTGTATCTCTTTGCAGAAGAATAAGTACATATGTTAGTTCAGATACATACTATATGTTGCAATATATAGTTCTAATAGGCATTACAATACTTAAAATTTCTCATTATTTAAAAAATTCAACAAATTCAAGGTACAAACTGCAGGTGCAATATTATCATCTGAAACATTTCATATATCTTAATTATTTGTCCCATCTTCCTTGTTTGCCTATTTCCCCTAATCCTACTCTGAAACAAGTAAATTTTAAAATTCTGTTTTGTTCATCAGTGTTTAGAGAAACACTATAATTACTCCTTCAAATGGAAATTATTTGAGCATGATGCCACAAGTTGTTTGAAAATATAGCTACCATATATTTTAAAGACTGCTTCAGCAAGAGTAGTGAATTTTTGTAAGGTGAATTCCATTTTTTTCGTTGATGTAATTCATAAAATTAAAAGTATTCCTACTGAAATAATTTGCATTTTTAGTTTGGAAATGGCTTTTCCTTACAGTCAATGAAACACATAGAATTATGGAAAGTAGAGCTAGAAGGGACATTACATATTTATCTTCACAGCTAAGATTATTAATTTATGTGAGACAATAACTCAGTGTACTTGTGTAGATAAATCATGAAAATATTAACCCCCAATACTATTTTAAACTAATCTAATGAATATTAGAGTTATCACTGCTATTTTAGAATAAAAGGATTAAATTTATGTTAGAGAAATAATTCAAAAGATAGAAATAGATAAATACAGAAAAATAATCACTTTTTGATAACTTTTTATAGTAGCAAACAAGCAAAATTAGCCTTAGAATGGTATAATATTAAGAATTACACTTTAGTAAATTATAGTATTTTTACTTAATTGGCCATTATTCAGCAATCAAAATGATTATAACAACCAACAACATGCTAAAATATAATTAATGCTTAATAAGATGGCAGTTTTACTATGACATAGATATATTCATGGGGAGAACACACAAACCTAGTAGTTGATGTATTCGGTTATGGAGGTTGTAATGATTTGCCTTTTTCTTTTTTTATTATTTATGATAAGCATATTATTACTACAAATTTTGATTTTTCTTTGTGCCCTTTATCCAACCAATCCCTCCCAAAACCACCCCCCACCCTGCTGCTTCCTCTCCATCTCTAGTACCCTTAGGTTTGTTTTCACCTTCTGAAAGTTCAACGTATTGTTTGGTCTTTTTCTTTCTTTCTTTCTTTCTTTCTTTCTTTCTTTCTTTCTTTCTTTCTTTC
>NW_007730510.1:122799-141017 GCF_000696425.1 Galeopterus variegatus
TCTTCCTTCCTTCCTTCCTTCCTTCCTTCCTTCCTTCCTTCCTTCCTTCCTTCCTTCCTTCCTTCCTTCCTTCCTTCCTTCCTTCTTTTTCTTCCTTTCTTCCTTCCTTCTTACTTAGCATCCAGTTGTAAGTGAGAACATGCAGCATTTCTCTCTTTGTCTGGCTTATTTCACTTAACATAATTTTCTCATATTTAATTTATATATATATATATATATATATATAGTGTTCTGTTATTTGTGGCTACATTTCTTAAACAAACATGGAGGGAGAGATGCTTGAATATTCTTCCCATTGTACAAGTAGTACAAATTTCAGGAAGGTAAGCGCTGGTTGCAACACAAGTAATATTATTAAAAAACGTGCAACTATTTCTGCTTACCTTGTCTTTTCTAGAGAGTATAGATTCTAAAACACATAGAATTCTAAGTATTAGTTTCAATGTCAAAGGTAAAAACAAATTATTTTGCTGGGTCACAGATGATGAATCACTGTTATCTTCACACATATTTTAAACATTGTTTATATTTTCAGTGAAATCTGAATTTATCATAATCTTGAAGAAATCAATTGAAAAAAGTTAATTGAATACTTATTCTGTGCTAACATCTGGGAGTACAGCTGTAAGATCCCACTGAGTTTTATAAAGATTATCTTATACAATATCTTATACAATCTGACTGAGGAGACAGGCCCAAGTGCAAGCAGCAGTAATATAATGAGAAAAATCTCAACATGCAAAATAGAGTAATGGGAACATGTGGGTAAAGATAGATTGATCAGAGAGGATGATGTTTAAGTTGTGTCTTAAATGTTATATAGGATTTTGACAGGCAAAGAAAGCAGGGGAAATAAAGTGGGAGCAGTCCAGACTCAGATCAAAACATTAGTGTAAAAACAGTTCTGAAATCACGGAGATGTTGAAGTGCAGATCCTGCATTTTGATTGACTGGTGAGTAAGGTAAACCTGAAGTGTGTGTGTGTGTGTGTGTGTGTGTGTGTGTATGTGTGTGTTTAAGGATTTTCAAAGAGTTGGAGAAAGGGAAGAAAATGACATCAGAAATTAACAACATATACAAATGAAAACATTAGGAGATATTAAGAAATATTATTTTAATCTGAAAGTTTTCAAACTTAACTGATATTTCTGGGAACGATGACACTGTAAGAGTAGACTTCCTAGGAACTGATTTAAATTACCACTTAGATGAAAAAATGGTGGTGGTGTTGGGGGAGAGGGATGAGCAATTTTATCTAAAAATGATAAAGACTGTGAGTCTTATTTTAGTTTGTTATACATTCCTTTTTACTAAAATTTTTGGGTCATCACAAACTGAAGGTGCAATCTTCATCCTCAGGGGCACCCTTCACAATGAGACAGACAGTGAGACATGAGGATGTTCTTCTATTTCATAAGGTCAAAAGTGAAAGAAGGTGATCAAGCAGAGGCAGATTCTATATCTGGAATACAGATCAGATGGAACAGATGATAAGATGATGACAGATGCTCCCCATACAGAACCTAAAATGAGAGAGAGGGTGAGTAAGGAAAGGAAAGGGAAGGAGAGAAAGTGACAATGTTTAACTGAAAGTGCCACTATCAAAAATTCATCCCCTGAGCTCATCACACAGAGGTCATATGTGTATTATAAAATACACATGCAACAGCCTGTGGAGGAAAAAGAGATTAGCATATAATTACATATACAGAGGAACTTAAAAATTAAGAACACAATTATGCAAATAAAACTCAAAATTAGAATGAAGTTTCCTAGGAAAAGATAAATTAGCAAAATGGCAAAATTTGGGATATAAAAATTCCATTTCAAAGTTCGTCCATAAAAATAAATGTATGAGGCCCTCCAGATTTAAAAATATTGACAGAAAGGAAAATAGGAGGATAAGTTTTTTCTTTATTTTTATAAAGGTACTGTAATGACAACAGTATAATACTGTTGCCAGAATAGAGACTAATAGAATAGCATAAAAAATCTAGAAACAAATCCATGTATATATAATAATTTACTTTTAGCTGGCATTTGAAATCAGTTAGGAAAGAAAGATTAGTAAATATACAAAGCCGGTGTAGCTACCTAATGATTTGGTCAAAAATTAATGTGCATCCTTCTCATACAAAAATAAATGCCTGTTGATTCTAACCAGAGAAGTACTAGAAAATTGAACTTTACTATTTTGTAAATTGGAATGAGGCAGACCTTCCTAAGCCTGACACCAAAACCAAAAATTGTAAGGATATAGATTAATACAATTGATGATATAACAAACTTAAAAAAAATGACTAAAAACATCCCCAAACAAAGATTGAAGACAAACAACAGCTAAAAAAATTCATAGAACCTATGACAGGTAAAGGATAAGTTATTTTAATGCATGCAGAAAGTTACAAACAAATGAGAAAAAAGTGGGCCAGAAAAATAAGAAAATATTTCAAATAAAAATGCAACAGTCAATAAATATATGAAATATGTTCACCTTACTATAAATAAATATAAATTAAAACAATGAGAAACCTTTTCGAAGGTCTACTGGGCTATCAAAGCATTTAAGAAGTGATAAAAATATTGCCAAGTATGGCAGAAAGTAGATACTTATTTTTGGTAGGGGAGCAAATTGGTGAAAATTTTTAGGGAGAACAATTAGTTTACATACATATTTAACCTAATAATTTCACATTTCTTATATTATCCTAAGGCAATAATTGTACATGTTGTCATACTAGGTTTTTTTTTTTTTGCTATATATAATAAAATTTTGAAAACAAAATCTTTGAATGAGAGTGGGCTTATAAATTATAGTATGACTTTAAAATGAAAAAGTCCAGATATCCAAAATGACTACGTAGCTCTCCATTTTTAACATGGCAATATTTCCACAATAGAGATCGATATATGTACACACATATATAATGAAAGAAGGGAATGTTCTTTCCCTTCTTTTCCATTCTTTTGTAATTACAGGATGTTATCAGTCTGTATCTCTAGGTGGTGTTTTATGGGTGGGTTACTTTTCTCCCTTATAGACTGACTGGTTTAACATATTCATTACATATTACTTTCATGAGAAATAAAACTATTTCCATTTCAAAGTATAATTTATGTCATTCATACCGATTGATCATTAATGATACTTTGTAATTATATAGCAATGTCCAAGGTGCTTACATACACATGCCATTTTTGCTTCACAGTTGTTCTATAAGTTGACTCAGGTAGGAATAATCACTAGTCTCATTTTACAAAATAATATATTATTCAGGAAAATCATGCTAATTGTGCTTTAATATGAACCACATGTGGCAAGACAAAAGGTAGGTAAATACATGGCATAATGTTTGAATCTTCTTTGATGCTTGAGATGTTAGGGATGTGTAGCAATCAATGAAGTCTTTTACGAAGCAATCAGGAGTTTTCACATTGGCATAATTTCTCACATTCGACTTAGGCACTATTGCTCTCTAATAATAAACTTGTGTTTATTTAAAGGACAATCTGATGTTTAGGTTTAAGTTACCATAAATTCATCCAAATGTTAGTTGAAAGCTGCATTATAATGCACATAAGCACTTTCCCCATCATCTTGGTATATTGGTTAAAGTACTTAATAAATATGCATAATTTACATTTCTAAGGCTTAATAAATTGAGTTAAAACCAAAATGATTTGAGGTAAATATGATTTCTATCTCTTATTGTTTGTTCTATGTCAAGTCATCCATTAATTCAGTAAAATGGACAGTAAGCGGAAAATTTTTTATCCAGTGTGGCTAAAATATACCATTTATATTAGTCAATAACATTTATTTATTTATTTGACTTAATAACATTTAAATAAGTCTTCTAATGCACCAGATGAAAGCCAAGTTATATTTTTAAAAGGTGAGAGAAATTCAAATTACCAGAGAAAATAAGCGGGAAATCTAAAAAATATGCTAAAGTTACACCAATATAAAATCTACCTTAATATGAAATGCAAAAGAAAAGCCACACTATAACTAAATCATACAAGAACACAAAGGTTCATGAGTAGCCAGAATAAAATCTCACATAGCTATGTGCCTAACTTCCTCCTTACTACCTGTTACTTACTTTAAAAGGTATTTTAAATTTTAAAACTATGTAAAGTATTAAACAAATTATATTTCAAGGTAAAGTTGCATTTTTTTTTGCAGAAAAATAGTAGTAAAACTAATCTTAATTTAGCTTATGTGTAATTTCCATTTTTTTTTTTTTCAGAATCAAAGGACGTCAGAAAAAAATCATAGGCATTAAAAGACAGGTTATGGGTACAGACCGAGACCCTGAGAAAAAATTGTTAACTGTTGTAATAAAGGGACCATAATTCAGGACCTTGGGCTCCTTAGACGTTGTGTGATATTCTCAGTTGTCTCCCATAACATTGTTGATTATTGATTATTGGTGGAGAAACCCTATTGACAATCTTTTCTGAGAATTTCCTCGTATTATTTTGTAACAAACAGTCCCAGATATATATGGCAAATCAGATTAAAGATAAAACTCACCAATAATGCTACCATTGCCACTCTAACTCCCTGGTGAAACCAGAGAGCAGATTCTGGGGTAGGATCAATCTATCTTGATTACAGTGGCAATAGAAAACTCAGTGCCAATTACTCTAACACACTATTGAGCACGGTTTGGAAAATTTAGTACTAAATATAAAAACATGTTTATAAATCTTAACTTGAAGTAAAGACTGATAAGGTCAACAAATATGCTTTTTAAAGTAAGCTAGTGTACTGTGATAAAGAAAAATTAATTCACAGTGTACAAGGCCTTATTTTTCTCTGTAAATGAATGTTAAATTTTCCATTTCATTTTTGTATACCCACAATTTTAGTTCAATCCAATAAATATTGAGCACTTGTCACAATCTAGGTATTAGCAATATCTTTATGAATAAGAAATTTTCCTTGTCCTTGAGGGTTAAGTCCAGTTGTGAAGACAACCATGCCTTTAAATTATAATAACAAAGTATGCTCTATAACTGGATAATGTTTAAGGTGATCTGATAGTGCTGAAGATGGTGCGGTTGGGGAAATAGGAAAGACTTCAGAGAAGACATGAAACTTGTTTAATATCTTGAAACCTAAGGAGTTTTCCAGATAGACAAGAAGATAGATAGGTAATATTGGCAGAAGAATCATTGTTTCAGTTTTGTTTAATTGATTTTTAGTGAGATTGAACATTTCTATATGTTTGTGATCTAAGTTTATTTGTTTGACATATACATTTATATAAAATATTTACTAAGTACATACCATGTGCTAGGAGCTAAAGTAGTAAAATAAGACAAAGACTTGGACCTCAAATATTATAGTCTAGTTTGAGGTATTTGCTGTTTTACTTCCCAATTTTCTGGTGTCCTTTCAATTTTTAGAAATTATTTATCTTTTCTTTTCTCTTCTTAAATATTATTTCATTTCTTGATATCAAGGTATTTAAACATTAGACATCAATGCCATCTTTAACCTCACTGTTATATTTAGAAGAGCTTTCCCTACTCCAAATTTATATAAAGTTTTATCTGTATTTTCTTTTTTCTTTTTCTTTTTAAGTGGAAATTAAAAGTGCATAATATGGAAATATTGAAAGGAAATATAGAAATTTAATATCTCATCAACTCCCACTTCCTGTTACCTAGACATGATCTTTCATGTAGCTTGGAGTTCATCCTTTGACACACACACACACACACACACACACTACAGTTGGCTTTGTCTGTATTTTCATGAAAAATGGAACCCTGTGAACATTGTTTTCATTAGAGGACTAGAAGTCAGAAACCTATGGGTATTAGGTTAAAAAAAAAGCCAGAGATAACAGGAGCTTATCCTATTTGTACATGTTTGTTTGTGCATCTTAGGACAACAACAGGTCAGCAAAACTAGGGACTCTTGCTCACCTGCAGTACCCTACATTTGCATAGCACAAAGTTTGTAGCATGTGTATAGAGCTACAGGATTATTTTCTGTATTACCATTGCACTTGACATGGCTCAGATATATCTGGCACATAAATGTCATTGATTTCAGATAGAGTGCAGATACAGATACTTTTAATTTTTTCTATATTATTTTGGTAATTGGAATGAATATTTTGGGATTTGTATGTGTCTCAGGCCATTTGGGTTGCTATAACAAAGTACGGTGTGACCTGAATGGCTTATAAACAACATGAATTTATTTCTCATAGTTTTGGAGGCTGGAAAGTCAAAGATCAAGGACCTGGATCCAGCAGATTTTGTTTCTGGTGAGGGCTCGCTTCCTGGTTCGTAGATGATCATATTCTTGCTGTACTCTCACATGGCAAAAGAAGCAAGAGAGTTCTCTGGGGTCCCTTTAATAAGGGAATGAATCTCGTTCATGAAGGTTCTGATGATGGTTCCTCAAAGTTCCTCAAGGTTCATAAAGGTTCCTAATCATGACCTAATCACCTCCCAAAGGCAAATAATATCAGAGTGGGAATTAGGTTTCAACGTAGGAATTTTGGGGGGACACTAATATTCAGTCTATAGCATTCAGCCCCTGGCACCTTAAAATTCATGTCCTTCTGGCATGCAAAGTATATTTATTCTATCCAAATAGCCCCTTGTTCCTGCAACAACTTTAAAGTTTGAGTCCAATGTCTCATCTAAATACCATCTAAATCAGTATGGATGAGACTCAAGGTATTGTTCATCCTGAGACAAAATTTCACTCCAGCTACAAACCTGTGAAATCAAATGAGTTATGTGCTTCCAAAATATAATGGTGGAACAGACATAAGAGAGACACTCCCATTCCAAACGGAATAAATAGGAAAGAAGAAAAGAATGACAGGTCCAGAGAAAGTCCAAAACCTAATAATTCAAATTTCATTAGACCTTGAAGCTCAAGATTGATCCTCTCTGGCTTGATGCTCTGCCTTTCAGGCCCACTGGGGTAGAGATCCCACCTTCCAGACACATTGGAATAGGGGTCCTGAATTCCAGACCCACTGCGGCAATGGTTTTACCCCCGCAGCTTTGCTGGGCAGGGGTTGGGCCTTCAAGATTCCGAGGTATCCTACCCACAATGCTTTGTGCAGATCCATTCCCATCTCCATTTGGGAAAATTCAAGGCTTGGCTGGATAAATCCATAGTGGCTGTTTGCCTGAGCTGTGCCAGAGCGCTCCATGGGACTTTGGTCCCATCCGTTGAAATCTAGGGGGAGGCAATTATGCCCTCAGGGCTTGTGCAGTCTGTGAGCTAATGGAGGTGGCACCAGGTGGATTGTATGCAGCCAAATTTGGCTGCCTGTGCCCTCTGGAAAGGTGGCCACTACAGCCCACATTGCACTGGACCCACTGGAATAGGACCTGGAGCAGCCAAGGAGTGTGACATCAGAGGATGTGCATACACCCCATAATGTGAGGCAGCACTGGGCAGTACACACACACCAAGTTCCCACAGGCACCAGTGGCCCTTTCTTTGCATTATTCCATTGTTTTGAACTATAGCTGCTTGCTTCTGTTGAGATGACTGGCTAATCTCTTTAACTTGTTTTGCCACCTTCTTAGTGTTCTATTCTGAAGTGGATTTCTTGTTCTTTAAACTATGGTTAGGCTGCTTTTTTCTCAAATCTTTAAGTTCTGCTTCATTTTTAATTAACAGTTCTGTCTTTAAATTGTTTCTCTTGTTGCATTTTACTATAAGCAGCCAGAAGAAACCAGGTTGCTCCTCCAACACTTTGCTTATAAATTGCTTCAGCAAAATACCCAATTTCGTTGCTCACAAGTTCTACCTTCCACAAACACTAGAACTAAAATACAATTCAGCCAAGTTCTTTGCCATTTTATAAAAAGGACCATGTTTCCTTCATTTACCAGTAATATGATCCTTGGATCCATCTGAGACCTCATCAAAATTGCCTTTAAAGTCCATATTTCTGTCAACATTTTGTTCATGATTGCTTGGGTATTCTCTAAGAAGATCGAGACCTCCTCTACAGCTATTCTCCTTTCTTTCTGAAACCTCACCAGTATTTCCCTTAGTGGTCCATGCCTAGCAGTGTAGGCTTTTTCTAGCATGCACCTCTAAACACCTCCAGGATCCACTCATTACCCACTTCTAGAGCTGCTTTACAAAAACAGTCCACATTTTTAGATATTTGTTACAGCGGCACTTCACTCTCAGTACCAATTTTTTGTTTTATTCCATTTGGGCTGCAATAACAAAAATATCATAGACTGGGTGGCTTATAAACAGCATAAATTTATTTCTCACACTTCTGAAGTTTGGGAAGTCCAAGATAAGGATGCCAGCAGATTCCGTGTCTCGTGAGGTCCTGCTTTCTCATTAGCAGATGACCATCTTTTTTGCTGTGTCCCCACATGGAAGAAGGGGCAAGGGAGTTCTCTGTGGTCCCTTTTATAGGGGCACTAATCCCATTCATGGGAGCCCCTTCCTCATGAGTTAATCACCTCCCAAAGGACCCACCTCAAAATACCATCATACCGAAGATATGGTTTCAACATATGAATTTTGGGGGACCACAAATATTCAGTGTATAGTAGGAGGAAAGAAATTAAAATGTCTCTGCTCACATTTTCAACCTAAATTGGAAGTTTTTATATGAATTTTAGATCACTAATCTATCATGCTTAGTATATATTCTCTATTTTTACCTTCCCACTTCAACTCTGGCAACAGTTAATTCTATGAATAAATTGCTGAGTTTGAAATAATTTCTATTGATTGTATGTTGTCAATGTACGTTTAATCCATGAAACTTCTAAGATTATCATTTTTAGTGATATTGAAATATGTCACTTCCTTAATGGCTACAACCTACTATATATATTTTATTAGGACGCAGTTTAAGGATATCTATAAATGCAACACTCCTGTCTCTCCAGGCATTTGTAAATGTATGTGTAGTTAATTTTCCTATACACCTATAATTGATGACATTATTTTAAAAGATTAACATTTATTTTGTCATTTTTTTCTTCAATATACTCAATATCTTTGAAATTAACAATATATTGAACTAAAGTCGCATTATATAATCTGGCAAAAAGTAACTACAGATGATCTTTGATTTATCAATTTTATCTACACTTGCATAACTTAAAAACAAAACAAACACTTGTCATTAACTGTTCTCTATACCTATTATTATAAACTAATTTTAGGTTTGTAACATAAGCCACATTTTTAAAAGTTAAGAACTGTGTCTAGAGGTAAAATTAACCATATCAGAAGCTATTCAGTATGTTAAAATGGTCAAGTGTCCCTTTTTCTTCTGAAGTCTTTAGAATGCATACTTTTCATCCATGCAATTTTATATTGACTATTTTTGTTTTGTGTACTGTTACAGACTGAACTGTATCCCCCCACAACTCATATGTTTAAGCCCTGACATGACTACTTTATTTGGACACAGAGTTTTTAGGGAAGTCATTAAAGCTAAATGAGATCATAGAAAGACATACCAGAGCTCTCTCCCCCTAGCACACACAGAGGAAAGGTCATGTGTGCACACAGCTAGAAGTTATCTTTCTGCAAGCCAGAAAGACTCCTCACCAAAAACTAAAATTGCTGATATGCTGATCTTGGATTTAAAGGCTCCAAAACTGTGAGAAAATAAATTTCTGTAGTTTAAGTCATCCAGTATGTGGTATTTTGTTATGGCAGTCAAAGCTGACTAATACAGGTACGGATTAGCAATTTCCCAGGCATTAAATAGAAACCTAAAATAATAATAATAATAATAATATTAATAATAATTCCTACACAATATGTATTCTATGTGTACAAGTTATTTGTCATCCAACAAATTTTATAAATTATTCCACAAAAATATATGATGATACCACATTGGTTTTTGCAGCTTAATATTAATAAATCTTATGTTACCAGTCCAAATGTAAAGAAACAAAGAATACGATTTATGTAGCTTATGATTGAAAATGTTCTCCCTTTTCTTTCAGAAGAAAGTTGAGATAAAAAATAAAATGATATCCCACTAAGCATTTATACAGAACAAAAAATAAATAGGAGATATAACTTTTATCAAAGCTGTAAATCAATTTTGGGGGGGATAAATTTGATCTTTATTCCATTGACTCTAATTTACAGAGACTGTATTTTAATGTCTGATTGCTACTAGTTCAAGCCGGATTTCTTGACTAAGTTCATATTCCAGTCATTTACTAAAATAGTGTGGTGATCATGGTAATTTAGTGAAATTCTCTTTGCCTCAGTTTCCTTATGTGTAAAATAAGTATGATAATGTTTCCTACTACATAGGGTTGTTACAACAAGAAAATAAACTGATACATATAAAGCATTTAGAACAGTGACTAATACACAGTTAGCATTATCATTACTATTGCTGTTGTGATGCTAATGAATAAATTGAAACAAGGATAAACAACTCTATGAAAGTGGGACACACAAACAGGTATAAACAAAGCAAGCTAAGTATTATGTTTTACATAAAACGTTTATTCAGTAAATTCTGTGAAACTAAAAAAAATACTAAAAGATTGGAATGTGGGCATGTGAAGATCCTAGTTAGGGAAAATTTCTAGCCAAATCGGAGGTCATCAGGTGTGGAGAAACTACTCTTCAATGAATATCCATCAAAATTGTGAAGTTGGATTGATTGATACATGTTTTAGATCATTGGTTCTCAACTCTTGCTACACAATAAAATAAACTGTCAAGCTTAAAAAATTCTGGAGCCTGGTTCTACCTTTAGATTTTCTGGTCATATTTAGACATCAGGCACTGGTATTTTTCTTTTTTCAATCTCGCATATGATTATAATAAGCATCCAGGATGAAAATACACTGTTTGAGGGCAATGGTTCTCAATGTGTGGTACCTAGACCAGCAGCATCAGCATCACTTCGGAACTTGTTAGAAATGCAAATTCTTGGGCCTAACCCCCAGACCTACTGAATGAGAAACTATGGGAGTAACACTGCTGATCTGCGGTTTATCTAGTGCTCCAGGTGCTTCTGGTACACACTAACCTTTGAGAACCACTATTTTAGAGTGTTAAGTAAAACTCTTTGTCTCTTTAAGAAGAAACAAAGTAAAACACATTTGTCTCTTTTAGCCTAAAAACACATGAGCAGTAAATGTAAAAAAAATCAATACATAAATCAAATCATTAAAACAATCAGTAAAGTCATAAAATTCAAAATACAATGAATAAGCTTAATCAGCTTAATCTAATGAACATTTATAGATCCCAGCAAAGAATAGCCATATTTCAAGTACATATAAATAACATTTTTAAAATGCAGTTTTCAATAAATTTCAAAAAATCCATATGGTGCAGATCACATTCTCTGACCACATCTCAATAAATTAAAGCTACATAACTAGAAGGTAATAATAGCAATAAAACTCCAACAAACAAGTTTCTTATGTTAATAAGATAAAATTTAGATTGTTTAGCAAAATGCATCATTCTAGAATTGCATACAGTATTTTGTTATATATATTTATAATTAAAAGTAATATACATAATAATATACTTATGTTTTATGTATATACTATAGTTATAAGAAAAGCTTAGCAATTGAAGTATATCTAGAGTTTATTTTTAAAGGAGTTAAGGAGCAACATTAAAATATTTTAAGTTTGTTAGAGCACATTGAATATGGGACATTATTCCATTTCAACAGCATTTATTTAGCATGCAAAAATAAAATATTACTAAGAGATTAGCAAAATGCAAATATTTTTAAAACAATGAATTATGGGTACAATTAGAAAAAAACACATGGCATATCATAAGTGACTTAATATAAATAAAAGGCAGCTTTTGCTGGATAAAGTTTATAGCATTTTACTATATGCTTTAAATCTTCACTAGTTTATAATGCAGTGTTCATATTTTCTGAATAGTAATTTGAAATGAGCAGTGTTCAAGTGATAGCACTTACAGCTAAAACATTAATAATGAATGTTAAGACTGAATATTAATTTTGAAGTGTTGATTTTTTAAAGATAAAAATTGTAGTGTTTTTCATTAAGAATTAAACTGACATTTTTTTCTACACAAAAGTTAGCAGATCCAAAAGGCTCAAACTTATTAATTCAACCAACATTTATTGAGCATTTATTCTGTGCCAAGCACCTTTCTAGGAACTGTTGATACAGTGGTAAACAAGCCAAATTGGCTTTTCAGAAACTTACATTCTAATGGAAAGGACAGACATTATGCAAGTAATTGAATTAATATATTAATTATAGAGTCTGATAATGTACGCAGAAAGAGATAAACAGAGATGAGTGATAGTTTTATGTTCAAGTGGGTGTATTTCTAGAGAGGATAGTTAGGGAGGGCATCTAAGGGTAGGTGACATTGGACTGAGTCCTGAATAACCAGGAGTTCAATTGGGTAAAGATATCGTGAAAGTGTTTCAGGCTGAGGAAAGGGCATTTGCTAAGGCCATTTGCAGTTAGCTTATTATGCTTAAGGAAATGACAGAGGTATGTGTGTCTGAAAAAGGGAGAGTGAAGGCTGAGGTAGGGTCCCTACAGGACATTTACATAGGCTATGATAAAGGATTAAGATTTTATTCTAAGTTCAATGGAAAGCAGGGGAGTGACATTATCTGATTTATATTTGAAACATCATTTTGTTGCTGTATTGAAAAAAAAGGAAAGGAGGAGTTCAGCATACCAAGTAAGACCAGTTAGAAGTGATAGGTTGGGTAAAGGGTATAAATAAATATCACAAATTTTAAGAATGAACATGCTAATAATGCATTTTAAAAATTAAAAATATTAGCATTATTATATGTGAATTAAAAAAAAAAAAAAAGAAGAAGAAGTTTACTGTTGTAGCCCAGATAAGAAATGAGGGTGAGTTGCTCTGGGTGAAAATTTAGACATCTGGTTAATATAGTATTTAAGGTAGAACAAAACTTATAAAATAACTTTTGTAATTTATTTTTTCCAAAAGATGTGACAAATGCCCAGATGATTAAGTGACCTTCCTATAATCAACCAGAAAGTTAGCTGCAGACTTAGGATTAAAGTCCAGATTCCCCAGCTGTTCTGACATTAATTCTACCTCCCACTTTTGTCTATATTCCCTTTACAAAACACAACTATCCTTGTGCATGAATACAAACTTCATTGTAATAATATTTTGGCATATAGAATTTTTTGAATGTACAGAAAAGAAAATGTTCTATATTAGAAATATGTAATACATTCAATAATCTAGACTGAACATGAAAGAAAATATAATTTTTTACATATACTCTGCATAAAAAAGTAAATCAAATTTTGAACTGGAGTAGTCACTGGATATTAGTGCACTGCTCTTGCTATCTTACTTGAAATATCAGGACAAATTAGCTCAGAATTAGTGGGCTTGTCCCTATTCACATTGAGGAGAGCAAGTATACTTGAAAATTAAATATAACTTAAAGAAAATACATTACATTTTTATTCTTAAATAATGCCCTCCCAATACTCCATTCAGAGAAAATAGAACCCAAATTTACGACTTGAATCCAAAGAATAAAGGCAATGTGGCAATGAAATAATATTTTGATACTATTATATAATAGACCATTAAACTGTCATTTATTTTACATGCAAATAATCAGTGCTTTTATCCCTCAAGAGTATATAAAATATCTTTTCCAAAATAAAATTATTATTTTTCAAACTTCTTCAAAAGGTAGTTTAAAACAAATACGATTAACATAGTCAAGGAATCCCACTCCCACTCCATGACTCTGTAATCTGCTTATTTGTGTAATGATAAGAAAGAATTCCATTAAGCCTCAACAAATCTAACACCTTTAGGAGTTTCTTGAGAACTTCACCTCTTACTCTTAGCAGGAAAATAAGAAATAAAAACAAAAAAATGTGGGTTAGAGGTTTTTTGCTGGTATTCGTATCAATCCCTTTCAGTAGCATGAGTGATCACCTATGTCCTAGTGCTGTGCAAGGCCGCTTACTAAAATAATTATTCCATAAGGTCAAGAATTGTTAATAAAGCCAAGAAAGATCTATTCAAAACCATAACTTTTTCTAAAATGAATAGAGTTTGAAAACAAATAAGTTGTAATATGCCTATATTATAAACTATGGTAGAACGCATATTGTTCTTTGAAAAGAGTATTTTCCTGTGTCTTGGGTGTATATCCACTGGGAACGTAATCAGGATATGTCCAGAACGGTCATAATAACCTAAACGCCCTACTCACAAAGACCTATTTTCTTTAGTTCCCAGCCAGTGGGTACTTGAATCTCTAACTGAAGGTGGTTAGCAAAATTAGAAGTAGACCTTAATCTTTACAAGTGCTCTTTTGGAATCTTTCTCAGTTTAAAGATCAAACAAAATAAGCTACTTATGTTTCCAAGATTTTATGCAAATAAATAAACTTAAGAATCAATAAACCAAATATTACAGAAAGACATTTACTCTCCTAAATTGTATCCTTTTTAACAACCAAAACATTATTATTATTTTTTTTTGCTATATGTAACAACATGGAAAAAGTTTATAAGGTTTAAATATTAGAAAAAATTGTTAAATAATTAATCTCTGGATTGTGAAAAGACTTTCTAGGCAGAGAAAAAATAGAAAAAATTGCAAAGTAATGGCTGATGGGAAAATAAATACCTACAACCTTTTTGAAAAGTTTCATACTTGTCTATAATTCCACCCACTCCTGGGAATTTATACTAAAGAAATAGTTTGAAGTACAACAAAGAATTAATCAAAGGTGGCTAATTGCGATATAATTTATGATCACAGATAGATCTGCAATAACCATCGAAATTGGAAGTTCATTTTTTAGCTTCAAAAATCAAGAAAGTATTTATTTGTAATAATAATATTTTCATGTTTGCTTTTAATATGAAAATCAGGTCGCAATCCAATAGTTATCAATTAAAACTTGACACTCAACATTTTGTGTGCTTCTTCCTGGACTTCATTTAGGCTTGTAGTGCTAGTCACAAAATTGAAATAATACTATAAATAACATATTTTTAGCTTTTAAATAAACTTTTAATTTTAGAATATAATTAAACTTACAGAAAATTGACAAAGATAGTACAGAGTTCCCACACACACTGCACCCAGTTTCTAGTATTATTCATATCTTGCATTAGTATGGCTTATTTGCCACAATTAATAAGCCAACACTGATACATTATTATTAATGGAATCTATATTTTATTCAGATTTCTTTAGATTTACCTAATGGCCTTTATATATTTGACATCCCATCTAGATCACGTTTAGCCATCATGTCATTTAGGCTCCTCTTGGCTGTGACAGTCTCTCAGACTTTGTTTTTCTGTGACCTTATAGAGCTAGGGCTGGGTCTGGTGCTCACATACCTCTCAAGCCCATTGTCCAGACTGGGTGACAAACCCTTCACACGCAGGTCTATGAGCTAGATAACAGGGAAAAGGTCCTTGCAGCTGTGGGTGAAAAAAGAATAGTCTTTATTTAGCACACACACCTCTAAGAGATAGACAGTCCAAAGAGAAACTCAGAAACTCAACTGCTGCCAGCAAAGTCCAGAGAAAAACTGAGCACCTGCCAGCAACGTAAACATGCTCTATTTTTAGACACGAGCTCTGCTAACAAGCTGCTGCTTCACAAACTGAAGAACACACACTAGCAACAAACTAAAAAGATACATTGGCGTGCTTGCTCACTAACTTCACCCACACACACATAACTTGTTTACAAAGAATGTGCTGCACCACCCCCAACCAGACCTGAGATGAGGGGACCTGACTAAACTATTCTATTTTCCTCACAATCCACCACTTCATAGTCCCTCACCGTAAAATCTATGCATTCAGAATCTTCTGCAATGTTCCCTTAGCGAGGAAAAATGACCCGTATATTTATATAACATATGGTCTGTTCAATATGCTTAAAGGCTTGTAGTTCTCTCCTTTCAACTATTAGCTGCATATATCCAGTTAGTAGTCATCACTGGTGTGATTTTTCATGAGAATCCTGTAGTCATACTGATGCACAGTTCAATGCAGATTCAGTAGGCCGACACACCAATCACGTGACTCTGGTGTGGTGCCTGCAGCTGGAACACTATGGGCGAAAAGACAGAAGGGTTATTGGTACCAACAGGGGAAGTTCTCAACCCTCTGGTGAGATACAGGCCAGTTTGCCATTCTGAGAAAGGATGGCTGCAGGAATAGGTATCCTACCTGGTTTATAATGCCACAATTGATCTGCTAACACTGCTGGATCTGTACGTTCTACATGTAACAGTACAGAGGAACACATAATTGGCCATAATGATAATACAAATGCACACTTTGGAACAGAGTGCTTTTCTGTTCTAGGCCATGTTACCTTTACTCGAGGAAGCCAGGTACTTGTCACCGAATGTGAAACTTGCAAGCCTTCTTCTAATCCTTTACCCCAAGACCCTATTATACCTACCCAGTGTATAAGGGGACTTTTATTCTCCAAGGCCATTCCCATTGCACTATCTTTCCCTCTTGTAAACAGGTTGGGGCCAGTAAGAGAATATTTCCATTCTTGCCGTATCCTGACTTCAGAAACTTATCTTTAGTAGTGACTTACACTTGTATAGGTGCTACAGCCCTGCGCAACAGAGCTAAAACTGGAGAGGGTCTGCCCTTGTGGAGTCTCTCATTTAGAATCCTGTAGGCCATAACCACTGTGTCCACCGCTTCAGGGATGGGGGTTGGGTAGATAGCCTTAGTCCCTTTTTCTTTCTTTCTTTCTTTCTTTATTTTTTTAGTTTCATTCTTTTGCAAACTTTTTTTTTTTTATTTTGTCAATATACAATGTAGTTAGTTATTGTGTCCCATCACCAAAACCTCCCTCCCTCCTCCCTCTCCCCCCTCCCACCCAGATGTGTCCCCTCCATTTTCTCGTTGTAAGAGCTTCAAAAAAAAAAAAGTTGAGGTTGTTAAATCTTCCTCTCCCCCCCCGTTTATTTTTTGTTGTTGTTGTTGTTGATGTTGTTGTTGTTGCTGTTTGTTATTGTGTGAGTGTGTGTGAGAGTGTGTGTGTGTATGTGTGTGTGTGTGTGTGTTCATTCACCTTTAGCTCCCTCCAATAAGTGAAAACATGTGGTAGTTCTTTTTCACTGCCTGACTCGTTTCACTTAATATTATTCTTTCAAGGTCCATCCATGTTGTTGCAAATGGCAGTATTTCATTCGTTTTTATAGCTGAGTAGTATTCCATTGTGTAGATATACCACATTTTCCATATCCACTCATCCGATGATGGACATTTGGGCTGATTCCAGCTCTTGGCTATTGTGAAGAGTGCTGCAATGAACATTGGAAACAAGTATACCTTCGACTTGATGATTTCCATTCCTTTGGATATATTCCCAGCAGTGAAATAGCTGGGTCATATGGTAGATCAATCTGCAACTGTTTGAGGAACCTCCAAACCATTTTCCATAGGGGTTGCACCATTATGCATTCCCACCAACAATGTAAGAGAGTTCCTTTTTCTCCGCAACCACGCCAGCATTTATCGTTCAGCGTCTTTTGGATTTTAGCCATCCTAACTGGGGTGAGATGGTATCTCAGTGTGGTTTTGATTTGCATTTCCCGGATGCTGAGTGATGTTGAGCATTTTTTCATATGACTGTTGGCCATTTGCATATCTTCTTTAGAGAAATGCCTACTTAGCTCTTTTGCCCATTTTTTAATTGGGTTGCTTGTTTTTTCCTTGTAAAGTTGTTTGAGTTCCTTATATATTCTGGATATTAGTCCTTTGTCAGATATGTATTTTGCAAATATTTTCTCCCACTCTGTTGGCTGTCTTTTAGCTCTGTTAATTGTTTCTTTTGCTGTGCAGAAACTTTTCAGTTTGATATAGTCCCATTTGTTTATTTTTCCTTTGGTTGCCCATGCTTTTGGGGTCATATTCATGAAGTCTGTGCCCAGCCCTATTTGCTGAAGGGTTTCTCCTATATTTTCTTTAATAAGTTTTATTGTTTCAGGGTGTATATTTAAATCCTTAATCCATTTTGAGTTGATTTTAGTAAATGGTGAGAGATGTGGGTCTAGTTTCAATCTCCTGCAAATGGATAACCAGTTATCCCAGCACCCTTTGCTGAAGAGGGAGTCCCGACCCCAGTGAATAGACTTAATGCCTTTGTCGAAGATCAAATGGCAGTAAGTGCGTGGGTTAATTTC
>NW_007730510.1:143870-144568 GCF_000696425.1 Galeopterus variegatus
ACAAACGCCAAAAAAGAGATACCTGAAATGCAAAAAACCAAGAAAATACACCACCAAAACTCAATAAATCTCAAACTCTTTATCCTGCTGGTTAAACTCTCCCATGTGTTTTTTATTTTGCTGAATAACTTCTTCAGTTTGGCAAGTTCTGCTACATTTTTTTTTATGACAGTGATTTCCTTGTACATTTCCTCTTTCAGGTCCTGTATGTTTTTCCTGGTTTCATCATGCTGTCTAGCTGTGTTTTCTTGTATCTCGTTCAGTCTCTTTAGGATTAACACTCGAAATTCCCTGTCATTCATTTCAAGGGCTTCTTGTTCTATAGGATCTAGAGTTTGAGATTTATTGACTTTTGGTGGTGTATTTTCTTGGTTTTTTGCATTTCGGGTATCTCTTTTTGGGTGTTTGTTCATTTTCGCAGGGATTTTCTCTTGATTCTTGGAGCTCCGATTCAATTCTTGTAAGAAGTGTTTTCTGCCCTTCTCTATCAGAGCGTTTTCACACTCTGTGAACAGTAGATGGGGCTATTGAGCCTTTCAAAGCGTTTCTGCAGGATGTGTAATTGTTCTTTCTTTCTATATTTATTTCTGAGATTCTGCCTCCTTTTCCCGGGCCCCTCCCCACTCTGTGTGATCAAGACAGGGCTTAGGCGTGTCTTCTACAAACCTTGACTTTCAGTTGAGTCATCAAAGTTGTGC
>NW_007730510.1:145715-154306 GCF_000696425.1 Galeopterus variegatus
CCCCACCAGAAATCAGTTAGGGGCTCTTCCAAACTGATGTCCCCAGAGATGGAATCTGCCTTCCGGGAAGAGGGAGTTTATCTGGGGCTGACGCCTAGGGTGTGGCAGAGAGACGATCTGGGCGGGCTCCTCTTCCCTGCCCCCCGACGCTGGCCGGGGGCTCCCCACGCTACCAGCCCCATCTGAGATCCGCGGGGCGAGTGGAATTGTAGGCCGGTCCACAGGCCCCGGGGTGCCCCGCGTCGTGGTATGCAAATGGCACATCTCAGTGCGGAGCTGAGCCAACCAGAATGGCTGGCCTGCCCTCACTAAGCCATCCGTCTCTGCCCGCACCCAAGAAAATGGAGGCAGCTCTGCTGTGGGCACCTAGCCTGGTATGGTAGGCAGGAGCCAGGCAGGCGGGGAGCAGTCGTGCTTTGCCCCGCAAGTGGGGCTGGGCTGGGGGTGAGTCACAGAGCTCGCAGCGTTGGGCCGGTCCAGCGCGCCTCACTCCATTTCTGCGCCGGTTCTGCTGGCTTTCCTGGCCTTTGTTGACTGGGCCGCTTGCCCGTTCCCGCAGCCAGGCTTGGGTGCTCTCAGGAGTCTTCCTCTGTGTCGGCCCCCAAACCTTGAACCTGCTGCCGCTTGTTTGTTGATGCAGGATCGTTGTTGAAAGAATTATTCGCCTTTTGTTGCTCTTGGAAATGCAATTAATACTATGGTATCACAGCGCACAGCTCTCAGGATCGCGCTGTCTCCTGGCATGGCCGCTCCAGACCCTTCGCCATCTTGTACCCTTTTATTACATTTTTAAACCATCTTAAAAGTTTAGTCCCTTTTTAAAAAGACCATTTTACCATTCAATCATTCCTGCTGCCTGGGGATGATATGGCACATGTAACATCCACTGAATGGACAATTGGGATGCCCACCTCTGAACCCAATGTCCATTAAAGTGGGTTCCATTATCACTGTCTATGACTACAGGCTGGCCATACATGGCCCTAAGGCTATTCAATGCCTTCACAGTGTTTACCTGGCCTGGGGCCTTACAAGGTCATACAAACGGAAGAACAGTAGCTGTATCAAGAGCAGTGAAGATGTATCTGAAATTCTCTGACCTCGGCAGTGGTCCAACAAAGTCCACTTGCCATCGAGTCAGGGGCACCCTTCCTCGGGTTATTTGCCCATCTGTATGGGGCACTCACTGAGGGTGTGGACTCTCTTGAGCACACACTGGACAAACACGACAGGCATTCACTACATCTTCCCATTTTATGGGCAAGGCCCATCTTTGAGCCGCCATCCACGTGGTTTTGCTGCCAGCATGTTGCATTCATCAATGTAACCACTGGTCCACATCAGTAGCTGGGGCTCTCTCCAGCCATCTTACCTTAGCCAAGGCATGGGCTTCGTCACTGCCTGGATTGGCTAAGGGGAAGTGTCCTGTGACATGGAAAAGAGTTACTTCTTTCTCATGTCTCAATTCCCATAACTCTTGCCACATGGCTTGTCCCCACAGGGGTCGGTGGCCTACCATCCACTGTTGATATTTCCAAATAGAGATCCAAAGGGTTAAACCTTTGTACACAGCCCAGCTGTCAGTACAGATGGTTAATGGTCCAGGCTCATTTTTTATTACCATTCATACTGCTCTCATTTCAGCCCATTGACTGCTTCGCCCTGTGCCATTTTCATACCACAAGGTATCTGTTAAGGGCTGAACAGCAATAGCTGTCCACAGTGCTGAAGATCCCATGCTAGAGCCATCTGTATACCAAGATTGTTCTGTGATAGGTCCCTGTCCCTCATGGAAAGGTGTAGCCTCCATCTGCATGGGTAACGTTTGTGTCAAAGTCTCCTCCACAACTTCTACTGGGCCTAGCACAGTTTGCAAGTCCTTGGACAGAGAACTCGTTGACACAGTGCTCCTTTGTTCTGTATATGCTCCCTATTTAGACAAAGTGGTAGTCCAAGCTATGCCCATTTTAGGGCTGGTTGCCCACATGTGCATCTAACCTGTTATGGGATATGTCGTCCTTACTAGGACTTTGACAGTTCCTGTGGTAGCTTCAGTGGCTATCAAGGCAGAATACACAGCTGCTAACTGCTTTTCTATTAGTGTATAACGCACTTCAGCGCCCTTCCAAAGCTGAGACCAGAATCCTACAGGTGTTCAGAATTGGTCTTGTCTCTGCCACAAACCCCATCCTGACCCCTCCTGGGTTATCTGTACGTCTAACTCAAAAGGCTTAGTGCGATCAGCCACCTGTACTTGCTGTATTGCCCTTTTTGTAGCCCTATAAGCTTGTTCTACTTCCTCAGTCCAAACCCAGAGGGCTTCTTTCTTTGTTAATCCATGCAGTAGGTGTGCCATTTGGGCCATAAGGGGTACAAAAGCTCTTCAGTACCCAAGACGTCCCAAATATGTCTGTAGCTGAGCTACAGTTGTAGGTCTAGGGTATGCCTGTATCTTATCTATAATAGCTTCTGAGATGACCGTCGTCTTACCTGACCAGACCACTCCCAGGAATTTGATAGCCCAGGTCCTTGCACTTTGTCTGTGTTCACAGCCCACCCACATTGTTCCAAATGACTTAGCAGCATTGGAGCTGCCTGGGTTAAATCTGTAAGAGAATCAGAGGTTAATAACATGTCATCAGTGTAGTGAAACATTGTAACCATGCTGGGCCTAGTTACCCTGGCTAGGTCCCCAGCCACCAAACCATGACAGATGGTTGGACTATGCAGATAACCTTGGGGCAATACATGAAAGATCCACTGTCTTTCTTCCCAGGTGAAGGTGAACTGATCTGGGCTATCAGCTGAGATTAGAATAGAGAAAAAAGCATTTGCAAGATCCAATGCATAATAAGTTCCCAGCTGAGTCGTCAGCTGGTCCATCAAGTTGTGAACTGATGTCACAGCTGCATGTAAAGGAGGCACTACTTTGTTTAGTTCTTGATAGTCTACAGTCATTCTCCAGGTATCACCAGGTTTTTCACTGGCCATACCAGAGCTTTGAATGGGCTATGAGCTGGATGAATAATGCCAACTTTCTCTAATTCCAATATAGTGGCACTTATCTCTTCATGCCCTCCTGGTAGGCAATACTGCTTTACATTAACTACACACCTTGGCTTGGGTAACACCTGTGGGTCATGTTTAGCAAATCCTCGTAGCACAGGCTTTACTGTCCATATTGGCAGCCCAAACCCTCCACCTGTAGTTTGCAGGTACAAACCATAAAGCACATCCATACCCAAGATGTATTCAGCTACATGAGGAGGTAATCTTCCTATGCCCAAAGACAATGACACAGCTTTGACCTCAGTAGTATGTCCTCCATAGCTGTCTATACGAACTGTGGCCCCTGGAAACTTATCTGGATTGCCATATATCAGGCTACATTCTGCTCCTGTATCCACCAACACCCAAACACGCTGCACATTCGTCCTCGACCAATATATTGCCAATTCAACATGAGGCCTCCAGTCCTCACCTGCTCCCAAAAGATGAGTACCTTGGCCTGTTCCCTAGTCAAAATGGAACAGTTCATCTGCCTCCTCAGGAGCAACCAAAAAACCTTTCAATCCACTGAGAGTACCTTGCTACCTGTTTCCAGACATTTGGTGAAATGCTATTCAGGGCGCAATTGCTGTCACAAGGCAAGCAGAATGGCATTTGGCTGCCGTTCAATATTTTTGCTATCAACCAAAGCTACAAACAAGTCAAGGCACATCTGCTTATGGCTAGTCTTGTGTGGTTCCCTCGGGATAAAATCCTGAGTATTTCTTGGGGATTTGGTCTTAGCCACCTTTTGGACCCCTTTTGCTTGTCTTCTCTCCTCTACTTCACCCAAGCCTGCTATCATGGTCGTTACCTCATGTATAGGATGACCAATGTATGGGGCCAGTATGGCCATCAGTGACCCAAAGGATGTTGATGGGGCATTTTGCAGCTCTATGTCTCTCATGCCGCCTGTAAAATTTTCATCATCCGGGCCACGAGTGTTCACATTTAACATGGACTGCTGCATCCCCACCTCCCGAATTATTTGGACCAACTTAGCATATGTTTGCCATTTACTAACAATCTTGGGCAGTTCTCCAGCATTTTCCCACATTATTTGGGCAGCTGCATTCACCCATTCCATTAAAGAGTGATTACCTCACCCTTGTGCATATCTGCAGCTATTCTGCAGCCACTGCCTCAGGGATGGGTGTATGGTGATGGAGGCCACTTTTTACATCTCCTCATCAGAGCATATCACAATATCCACCCCTAGTTCCCATAACCACAGCAACCAAGCAGCCAGAGGCTCCCCCTGTTTCTGCCGGAACTGTCTCCCCATGTCAACTTATTCAACCTGGGTAAAAGAGACAGAGGTGGTAAATTGGGTCACCTGTGGATTATCCACTGGTTTTCCATTTGTTCCCATAGGCTGCTCATGCTCCATTTCTGATGCACGACAGGTATTGCCTGGACATGCATGGTCTTCCCTAAGTCACCACTGGGTTCGTTGTCTTCCTCTGTGTGAGAAGCAGAGATGGCCAGTTGCTGCACATCATCCCCTAGGACAATTATCCACACTTCCAACAACTCTGCTTTCTTCTTCAAATCTTGATCAGTTTGCAGTGTAGTGAGCAGTAGCCAGGCTCCAGTCAGCAGAAAAGTGGCCACCAGGCACCACGTGCTTAAGGACAGCCACATTTCCTCCCTCTCCAAAGGGGTTTTCTGCTGTAGTGCCTGGTCAATGCTGCCTTGCAGTACAGTGAACAGCAACCAGATCCCAGTCAACAGGCAAGTGGCCATAGTGTACAGCATATTCAAAAGGAGCCACATTTCCTCCTTCTTCCAAGGGCTTTTGGATCCTGTACCTGCTCAGAATCCTGCCGACCATGCCAAATGTAGAGCTAGGACTGCGTCTGGAGCTCATAGACCTCTCAAGCCCATTGTCCAGACTTGGTCACAAACCCTTCACATGCAGGTCTATGAGCTAGGTAATAGGAAAAAAGGTCCTTGGAGCCATAGGTGAAAAAATAATAGTCTTTATTCAGCACACACACATCTAAGAGCTAGGCAGTCCAAAGAGAAACTCAGAAACTCAACTGCTATTGGCAAAGTCCAAAGAAAAACTGAGCAGCTCTCAGCAAAGTAAACATGCTCTGTTTTTAGACACAAGCTTTTCTGGCCAGCCACCACTTCACAACATGAAGAACACACACTAGCAACAAACTAAAAAGTACATTGGCATGCATGTGCACTAACTGCATCTACACACAACTTCTTTACAAGGAATGTGCTGCACCACCCCCAACCAGACCTGAGGCAAGGGGTTCTGAATAAACTCTTCTATTTTCCTCACAGACCTTGACAGTTTTAGGGGTACTGGCTAGGTATTTTTTAGTACATTCATCAGTTGGAATTTATTTCATGTTTTTTCTCATGTTTAGTGTTGTGAGCTAAATTATGGCCCCAAGATATCCATGTCCTAGCCCCTGGAACCTGTGAAGATAACTCTATATGGGGGGAAATATTTCAGATAAGATTACATTAAGAATTTTTAGATGGGGAGATTATACTGGTTTATCTGGAAGGGTCCTAAATGTAATCACAAGTGCCCTTATAAGAGAGAGGATGAGGGAGATCTGACTACAGAAGAAGAGAAAGCAATATGACAACATAAGCAGAAGCCAGGGACTTCTGGTAGCCAGAAAAGACTTGAAAAGGTGAAGAATAAATTCTCTCCTGGAGCCTCCAGGAAAATCAAGCCCCACAGACACATCGACTTCATCAGAGTTTCATTGGAGACTCCTGGCTCCCAGAACTGGAAGAGGATACATGTCCCTTGTTTTAAGCCCCTAAATTTGTGATAATTTGTTACAGTAGCAAAATGAAACTGGTCAGGTTAGACTGAGGTTACACGTTCCTGGGTGGAAAACCATAGAGGTAAAATGCCACTTTTTTCACATTGTATCACTTTTATCATATATTACCAACTTGGTTTAGAGCTGTCGGTTTTAATCTTGTGCTCCTGACTGAGTTAGTGTTTGTCAGGGTTCACCACTGTAAACTGAATCTTCTAATCCCCTTTCCATCTTAAATTCATAGGAAGGAAGTCATTATCTGCAGCCCATACTTAAGCAGTAGGGAATTGTGCTACCTCCCTGAGGGGATAGTATTTACATTACTTATTTCGAATACAGCAGGGAAGATTTGCCTTATCCCCCATTTACTTATTCAACCATTTATTAAATCATTATAAACTCATAGTTATTTATTTTATAATTCGAGTTATAATCTAACACTGATTTATTTATTTATTTATTTTGTCCTTTTTGAGACCAGGCGCACCGCGCTCAGCCAGTGAGCACTGTGAATGCACCGGTCATCCCTATATAGGATCTGTACCCACGGCGGAAGCGCTGCTGCGCTCCCAGCGCCGCACTCTCCAGAGTGTGCCATGGGCTCGGCCCTAACACTGATTTATTTTGTTGCTCAAATTGATCCATCTTTGGCCATTGGGAGCCCTTTCAGATGGCTACTTTGTTGGTTTGGTATGATATACCACCATTAATAGAGATTTTTCCTTTTCTTTCCTTTTTTTTTTCCTTTTTTTGAGCACACCCTTCTTCTGTTTCTGTAGCTATGACATGCTCTAGCTCATGTACATATACATATATATATATATTTTTTTTGCCTGAGTCCTACTTTTAGCTATTTCTCCAAATAGTACTGATTCCTTTTATTTAAAAAAAATGAAGATAATGAAGATCTAGTAACTATGTGTACTAATTGCTACCAGGGCATCTTTGCTTCTAGACTTTTACAGCTGAAACAGCAAGAACATATATGTGTGTATACTACCTATAAATATTTCTATTATCTGTAACCATGTTAAGCTAAACATGGGTTCATACAGATGTCTCTGACTCCAGTCCTTTACCTTATCCATCATTTTAGCCTAATCCCTTTGCTCATCTGTAACCTACCAATCCAACTATGAGAAATATGGCTCCCACTGTTCAACATTCATTAGGTTAAACACTCAATTCCAGAATAAGTGTATGGTGATATCAGAATTGTCAGCTCCTGTGGGAAAACATTATCAACTAGTGTACAATGCTTATAAACATTACCTTTTGCCTTTAGCCTTACTGACTCCACATATTTCCAAAATTACTTAGGTCAATATTTTTTCCCCTACTCCCTTCAGTAAGTCAGTTTCATACATTTGTAATAAACTTAGATTATTTTGTCACATTTTCCATTTTATCCTGTGATCTCTTGAACTCCTATTTTTTTAAAAAATGCATTTGTATTATGGTTCACACTTTCTGTTGAAATGTTCTAAGGGTTTTGACAAATGCATAGTGTCATGTATTCACCATTATTGTATCATACAGAATGGTTCCACCACCCTAAACATGTCTTTTTAAAAATATTTTACTTTGAATTCCAAGATGGCGACAGGTCTGGAGCAGCCATGCCAGGAGACAGCGCGATCCTGAGAAGTGTTCGCTGTGATACCAGAGTACTAATTGCATTTCCAAGAGCAACAAAAAACGAATAATTCTTTCAACAACGATCCTAAAATGACAAACAAGGAAAAACAGGTTTTGGTTTTAGGGCCGACACAAAAGAAGACTCCTGAGAGCGCCCAAGCCCTGCTGCGGGTACGAGCGAGCAGCCCAGACAACAAAGGCCAAGTAAGCCAGCAGAGATGGCACAGAAACAGAGTGGAACGTGCCAGAACGGCCCAACTCTGTGAGCTCTGTGTCACCCCCAGCCCAGCCCCACTTGCGGGGCGAAGCCCGACTGCACCCCGCCTGCCTGGCTCCCGCCTACCACACCTGGCTAGGCGCCCACAACAGAGCTGCCTCCATTTTATCAGGTGGGGGCGGAGACGGCTGGCTTAGTGAGGGCAGGCCAGCCATATCTGCTTGGCGTGGCTCCGCACTGAGATGTGCCATTTGCTTAGCTCATCGCGGGGCACCCCGGGGCCTGTGGACCGGCCTACAATCCCACTCTCCCTGCGGATATCAGACAGGGCTGGTAGCGTCGGGAGGGCAGGGAAGAGGAGCCCGCCCAGATCGTCTCTCCACCACACCCTGGGCATCAGCCCCAGGTAAACTCCCTGTTTCCGGGAGGCAGATTCCATCTCTGGGGACCTCAGTTTGGAAAAACACCTAACTTATTTCTGGTGGGGAGAGGGGAGCCCGGAGAGCTCTCGAGCTACATTGAAGCTAATGCCTCAGCCCTGTCCTGAGCACAGAGAGTGGGGAGGGGCCCGGGAAAAGGAGGCGGAGTCTCAGAAATAAATAAAGAAAGAAAGAACAATTACACACCCTGGAGGAACCCTTTACAAGACTCAATAGCACCATCTAGTGTACACAGAGTGTAAAAACGCCCCTGATAGGAAGATTCAGAACACACACACCTTATGTGACTTGAATCAGAGGTCCAAGATTCGAGTGAAAATCCCTGCCAAAATGAACAAACAATCAAAAAGAGATAGCCAAAATGCAAAAAAACAAGAAAATACACCACCAAAATTTAATAAATCTCAAACTCTAGATCCTATAGAACAAGAAGCCTTGAAATGAATA
>NW_007730510.1:156131-156373 GCF_000696425.1 Galeopterus variegatus
ATCAAAGCCATATATAATAAACCCACTGTCAATATCATCCTGAATGGGGAAAAACTGAAAGATTTTCCGTTAAGAACAGGAACCAGACAAGGATGCCCACTCTCGCCACTCCTATTCAACATAGTATTGGAAGTATTAGCCAGAGCAATCAGAGAAGAGAAAGAAATTAAGGGCATCTAGGTTGGAAAGATGAAGTCAAACTGTCCCTGTTTGCAGATGACATGATCCTATATATCGAACAG
>NW_007730510.1:157373-171945 GCF_000696425.1 Galeopterus variegatus
TCATTGGATGAGTGGATATGGAAAATGTGGTATATCTACACAATGGAATACTACTCAGCTATAAAAACGAATGAGATACTCCCATTTGCAACAACATGGATGGACCTTGAAAGAATAATATTAAGTGAAATGAGTCAGGCAGTGAAGAAATACCACATGTTTTCACTTATTGGAGGGAGCTAAAGGTGAATGAATCAATTCAAACATATACATACACACACACACAAAAACAAACAAACAAACAAACAAACAACAACAACAACAACAACATCAACAACAACAACAAAAAAGGAACCGGTGGGGGGGGGGAGAGGAAGATATAACAACCACAACTTTTTTTTTTTTGAAGTTCTTACAACAAGAAAATGGAGGGGACACACCTGGGTGGGAGGGGGGAGAGTGAGGAGTGCAGGAGGTTTCGGTGATGGGACACAATAACTAACTACATTGTATATTGACAAAATAAAAATAATAAAAAAATAAATAAATAAAAATAAAAATATTTTACTTCTCAAAATACATTGTACTTGTTTTTCATGCCACTTTACCCATTCCTCTCCACTCCCTCCCTTCCCCTGCCACATCGAATCTGTTCACCTGACTTAAATAGTTCAAGGAATTTTTGTACTTATTCTGTCTTCTTCCCCAAACCCACCCTTTATTTGTTTGTGTGTTTATTTACTTATTAAATTTTAGCTCCCACTAATAGGTGAGAATATGTGGTGTTTCTCTTTCTGCACCTGACTTGTTTCACTTAATATAACTTTCTTTAAGTCCATCCCTGTTGTGGTGAATGGTAGTATTTCATTCTTTTTTTTTTTGCAGAGTCGTATTCCATTGTGTAGATATACCACATTTTCTGTGTCCACTCATCCGATGATGGACATTTAGGCTGGTTCCAACTCTTGGCTATTGTATATAGAGCTGGAATAAACATTGGAGTACAGGTATTCCTTCAGCATGATGATTTTCATTCCTCTGCGTATATTCCCAGCAGCAGAATTACTGGTTCATATGGTAGATCTATCTGTAATTGTTTGAGGAACCTCCATATCATTTTCCATAAGGCTGCAGCATTTTGCTGTCCCACTAACAGTGGATGAGAGTTCCTTTTTCTCTGCAACCTCTCCAGCACTTATTATTCTCAGTCTTTTTGATGTTAGCCATACTAACTGGAGTGAGATGGTGACTCAAAGTGGTCTTGATTTGCATTTCCTGAATGTTGAGTGATATTGAGCATTTTTTCATGTGTCTGTTGGCCATTTGTATATCTTCCTTTGAGAAATGCCTGTTCAGCTCCTCTGCCTATTTTTAAAGTGGGTTATTTGTTTTTCTTGCTATAAAGTTATTTCAGTTCCTTGTATATTCTGGATATTATTGCTTTGTCAAATGTATATTTTGCACATATTTTATCCTACGTTGTTGGCTGTTTTTTTACTCTGTTTCTTTTGCTGTGCAGAAGCTTTTTAGTTTGATATAATCCTATTTGTTTATCTTACCTTAAGGTGCCTGTGCTTTCCGGGTCCTATTCATGAATTTTGTACCCACTCCTACTTCCTGGAGTGTTTCCCTATGTTTTCTTTAATGATTTTTATTGTTTCAGGATGTATATTTAATTATTTAATCCATTTTGAGTTAATTTTTGTATATGATAAAATGTACAGGTCTAATTTCATTCTCCTACATATTAGTATCCAGTTTTCCCAGCACCACTTGTTGAAAAGGTTGTCTCTTCCTCAATATGTAGATTTGCTGCCTTTGTCAAATATCAGATGGCTGTAGGTGTGTGGATTGATTGCTGGATTCTATAATCTATTGCATTGATCTTTGTGTCTATTTTTATGTTAGTCCCATGCTGTTTCGGTTATTATAGCTTTGTAATATAGTTTTAAGTCAGGTAGTGTTATGTCTCCATCTTTATTTTATTTTATTTTATTTTTGCTCAGGATTGCTTTGGCTATGTGTGGTCTTTTGTTATTCCTTATAAATATCTGGATAGATTTCTCCATCTCATAGAAAAATGCCATTGGAATTCTGATGGGGATTGTATTGAATCTGTAGATCACTTTGGGTAATATGGACATTTTCACAATGTTAATTCTTCCAATCTAAGAGCATGGATTATCTTTTCATCTTCTTGTGTCCTCTTTGATTTCTCTCAACAGTGGTTTTCAGGTTTGTTCGTAGAGATTTTTCATATCCTTGCTCAGCTTTATTACTAAATATTTTTTTCTGTGTGTGTGTGTTTGTATGTGGCTATTGTAAATGGGCTAGCTTTCTTGATTTCTATTTCTCCTTGTTCTTGTGGAATATAGAAATGCTACTGATTTTTGTGTGTTGATTTTGTATCCTGAAACTTTGCTGAAATCATTTATCAACTCTAGCAGTTTTTCATAGAAGCTTTAGTCTGTTCAATATATAGGATCATATCTGCAAAAAGGGACAGCTTGACTTCATCCTTTCCAATATGGATGCCCTTTATTTCCTTCTCTACTCTGATTGCTCTAGCTAGTACTTCCAACACTATATTGTATAGGAGTGGTGAGAGTGGGCATCCTTGTCTAGTTCCTGTTTTTTAAGTTCCTGTATGATGATATTGGTAGTGGGCTTACCATATATGTCTTGAATTCAGTTGAGATACTTTCCATCTATGCCTAATTTGTAGAAAGTCTCTATCATGAAAGGATGTTGAATCCTGTCAAAAGATTTTTCACCATATATGGAGATGATCATGTTTTTTCTTTTTTTTTTTTTTTGTCTTTGCTTTTATTAACATGGTGTATCGCATTTACTGATTTGCATGTATTGAACCAACCTTGCATCCCTGGGATGAATCCCACTTGATCATGGTATATGATTTTCTGTATGTGTGGCTGTATTCTGTTAGCTAGTAATTTATTGAGGATTTTTGCATCTCTATTCACCAAGGATATTGGCCTTTAGTTTTCTATTTTGGATGTATCTATGTCTGTTTTTGGTATCAGGGTGATGTTTGCCTCATAGAATGAGTTTGGAAGAATGGCCTCTGTTTCAACCTTTTGTAGCATTCTGCATAGAATTGGTATCAGTTTCTCTTTTAAGACTTGGTAGAACTCTACAGTGAACCTGTCTGGGCCAGGGCTTTTCTTTGTTGGGAGTCTTCTGATAAAAGCTTCAATCTAATGTATTGTAATTGGTGTATTCAGATATTCTATATCTTCTTTGCTCAGTTTTGATAATTTGTATGCATCCAGAAATTTATCCATTTCCTTCAGATTTTCAAATTTGTTGGCATACAGATGTTTATAGTAGTCTCTAGTGATTCCTTGTATTTCTGAGGTGTCAGTTGTAATATCACCTTTTTCATTTCTAATTTTTTTAATTTGGGCATTCTCTCTTCTTTTCTTAGCTAATCTTGCTAAAGGTTTGTCAATTTTATTTATCTTTTCAAAAAACCAACTTTTGTTTCATTGATCTTTTGTATTGTTTATTGTGTTTCTATTTCATTTAGTTCTGCTCTGATTTTAATTATTTCTTGCTGTCTACTAAATTTAGGTTTGGATTGTTCTTGTTTTTCTAGATCATTAAGGTGAAGTGTTAAGTTATTTATTTGCCATCTTTCCATTCTTCTGAAGTAAGCATTTTTTTTTTTTGTCCTTTTTGAGACCGGCCACACCGCGCTCAGCCAGTGAGCACTGTGAGTGCACCGGTCATCCCTGTATAGGATCTGAACCCGTGGCGGGAGTGCTGCTGCGCTCCCAGCGGCACACTCTCCCGAGTGTGCAACAGGCTCGGCCCCTGAAGTAAGCATTTAATGCTATAAATTACCCCCTTAATACTGCTTTTGCAGTATCCCACTGGTTTTGGTATGATGTGTCATTATTTTCATTATTTTCAATCATTTTTTAAATTTCCTGTTTAATTTCTTCTTGGACCCACATGTCCTTAAGTAGAATCTTGTTTAATTTCCATGAGTTTGTATAGTTTTCAGAATTTCATTTGTTATTGTTTTCTAATGTGAATCCATTGTGATCAGAAAAAATACATGGAACAATTCCAATTTTTTTGAATTTGTTAAGACTTGCTTTCTGACCTAACATGTGGTCTACCCTGGAGAATGTTCCATGTGCTGATGAGAAGAATGAATATTCTGAGGTTGTTGGGTGGAATGTTCTGTAGATATCTGCCAAATCCAATTGGTCTATTGTTTAGATCATGTGTTTGTCTATTGATTTTTTGCGTAGATGATCTGTCCAATGATGAGAGTGGGGTGTTCTGGGTCCCACACTATTATGGTGTTTGTGTCGATCTCTTTTTTAAGAATTAATTGTGTTTGCTTTGTAAATCTGGCTGTTCCAACATTATGTGCACATATATTTATGATTGTTATGTCTTCTGGATGGATAGATCCTTTTATCATTATACAGTGGCTTTCTTTATCTCTCTTTTTTTTAAATTTTAATAGTGTGTTTTATTTAACCCAATATATCCAAAGTATTATCATTTCAAAATGAATCAATATAGAAAATTATTAATGAGATATTTTACATTACATTTGTCATACAGAATTTCAGTGTATATTTTACACTTAACAGCACATCTCAATATAAACTATAAATTTTATCTCTTTTAATGGTTTTTACTTTAAGGTCTATTTTATCTGATATAAGAATAACTACTCCAGCTCATTTTTCATTTCTATTTGCATGATATATCTTTTTCCATCCTTTCATTCTTGGTCTACGTATGTCTTTACAGGTCAAGTGAGTCTCTTGCAAACAGCATATTGTTGGGTCCATCTCTTTAATCCAGTCAGTCAAATTCACCATTCAAAAGACATAGACTAAACATTTCTTATGCAGCACCCATTCAAATCCAATCACCCCAATTGTGGCAACAATTGATTTTTTAATGTTTCTATAACTTTGTCTCTTCCAGAATATCACATAATTGAAGTCATACAGTTTGTAGCCCTTTCTAACCAGCTTATTTTACTTAGACCTATGATTTTAAGACTCATCCATGTTTTTTATGCCTTCTTAGCTTTCCTTTTATTGCTGAGGAATATTTCATTGCATGAATGTACCACTGAGTGTTTATCCAATCCCTAATGAAAGTATCATGATTTCTTCAATTCTTTCATATTTATTAATAAAGTTGCTGTAAACATTTGCATTCAGATGTCTCCATAGGCACAAGCTTTCAAATCAGTTGGGTAAATAACTAAGAGTGTGATTGCTAGATTGTATGGTAAGGTTAAGATTAGCTGTGCAAGAAACTGACCAACTATCTTCCAATGGGACAGTATCCTTTTGCATTCATATCAGCAATAAATGGGAATTCTGGTTGCTCTGTATGCTCACCAGCAACTGGTATTTTCAGTTTTTTAGATTATAACCATTCCAATAGCTGTGTAGTGCTATCTACTTGTTGTTTTAATTTACAATTCCCTAACGACAAAAAAATGTTGAAGTTTTGCTGTTGTTTTTTTCTTTTTTTGTGTGGTACATCTGTATGCATTCATTGGTGAAGTGCCTGTTATGAACTTTTGTTTAATTATCAGTTGGATTTTTATAAAATTGTTAAATTGTTCTTTGTATAATTTGCATACCAGTCCTTTATCAGAAATGCGTTTGAAAATATTTTACCCAGTCTGTGGCTTGTTTTTAAATTCTGTTCATCATGTCTTTCACAGGACAAAGTTAATTTTAGTGAAGACTAACATCAATTTTTTCATTCATTAAGCATGCTTTTGGCATTGGATTTAAAAACTCAGTGGCAATCCCAAGAGGACCCAGATTCTCTCCTATGTTTCGTTCTAGTAGTTTTATAGTTTTGCATTTATATTTAGATTTGTGATCCATTTTGAATTAATTTTTGTGGTAAGATCTGGGTCACGGTTCCCTTTTTGTTTGTTTGTTTTTTCTTATTTACTGAAAAAGCTATCATTTCTCCGTTGAATTGCTTTTGCTCTTCTGTCAAAATCAGTTGGCTATATATGCGTACAACTATTTCTGGATTCTTTATTCTGTTCCATTTTTATATGTGACTATTCTTTAACCAATACTATATTGCCTTGATTACTGTAGATTTATATTGTCTCAACATCCAGTAGGTGAGTCTTCCAATTTTTATTTTTTTTAGTTTTTGGCAGCTGGCTGGTATGGCGCAATATTCTAACCAACTGGCCAGAAGAATATTTTTGATGTTATTATATTTTTTATTTGAAAAATAACCAAAATTTCAACTATAAAATATTCTTTGGAAGACCATGCTGTTCTCTATATGAATATTAGTATGATGGATTTACATGTCCCATGATGATAACACTAATCACTTCATACTCTTACAGATGAAGTGGTAGCAGGAATTGAATGACAAAGATAAGTTTGTTCTGGATGTGTTAAATTTGAGGTACCTAAGGGGAGATAGTCCAATATGCAGTTGAATTTACAGTATAAAACTCCAAAGAATTGTAATCAACAAAATCTAGAATAAGATCTTTTTGCACATTATTTTAATTGCTACTGTTGTGTTTTTGTTTTTTAATGTGTAGATGACAGGATTCAAGACAGGGGAGACAGCAAAGTCCAAAATGAACAGATTTTTATCAAGTGATATTGGTGAAGTAGACAAGACATAGAGAACTATGCATTGAATGAAAAATAGGAAAACTAGAATGATGTGAGTGGACAAAATGATAAATACATTGGAGTCATAGAAAAGAATCAGCAGGAAGAAGGTGACCATGATCATAAAGCAACTGTGGGAGGAAATAAAAACTCAAACTTTCATCCCACTGTGCTTGCAAAGTTTGTTTCTTTTATTTTTACTTGTTGTAAGAGCACGTAGCATGAGCTCTACCCTCTTAACAAATTAATCAGTGCACAATACAGTATTGTTAAGTACAGACTCCATGTGGCTCAGAAGATCCCTAGAACTTCTTCTTGTATAACTGAAACTTTATATCCATTAAATATCTTCTCATTTCCCTCTCCCGACATTCCTGGAAACTAAAGCTTTAGTCTCTGCTTCTGTGAGTTTGACTCTTTTAAATACCTCATAAAAGTGGAATCATGCAGTATTTGTCCTTCTGTGACTGACTTACTTCTTTAACATAATGTTCTCAAGGTTTATTTATGTTGTCACATATGGAAGGATTTCCGTCTTTTTTTAAGGTTGAATAATATTGCACCGTGTGTGTGTGTGTGTGTGTGTGTGTGTGTGTTTTTTAAGGTTGAATAATATTGCGCCGTGTGTGTGTGTGTGTGTGTGTGTGTGTGTGTGTGTGTGTGTATATGTATGTATATATATATATATATATGTATATGTATATATATGTATGTATGTATGTATGTATGTATGTATGTATATATGTCCCAACTCTTCTTTATCCATTAATTTGTAGATAGATAATTGAGTGGTATTGATATTTTGGTAATTTTAAATAATGCTGCAAAAAATATGGGAGTACAGATATCTCTTTGAGATCCTGCTTTCAATTATTTTGTACATATTACCAGAATTGAGATTACTGAAATATAGGGTAGTTCTATCTTAATCTTCTGAGTAGCTTCCATAATATTTCCATAGTAACTCCACCATTTTACATTCCTAGCAACAGTGCACAAGAGTTCCAATTTCTCCATGTTTTCAATGCTTATTGAAGGAAATGGTTAATGGACTTCTGTGGACAGCACCCAAGGATGTGTTCACTTGGTGAACTCGCAAACGAGTTAGCCAAGAAATGTCAAGGATTGCAAACAATCCTTGGCAATGCTTGAAGTTGTGAGAAAAATTTCTTGGGATGTTCCTGGTAGACACAATATAGATAACCAAGTGCTTCAGAAGGGAGGTAGCGGCCATCTGCTCTTGAAAATAGTATAACAGAATTTATGCATTAATGCTTATGTTGCATGCACTAGCTTGCTAAATGTAATAAAAGCTGTAACAGTGGCTGGGTCGGTGCTATTTGCCTGAGAGAGCAGTAGCCCCCCGCTCTTCACCTGCATCTCATCTGCTGCATCTTCTTTCGCATCTCCAATCATTTTAATCAACATCTGGCGCCCAACGTGGGGCACGAAAGGTAAGACGTCAGAACGGACGGGACCGAGGAGGTTTGAAAGGATGGCGAAGAGTTACGCCATCTCCTTGGGAAATTTAGAGTCAGGCATAATGGGGAACTCCCCATCAGTGTTAAGTGTTTAAATGTTAAGTGATTAAGTGTTAAGTGTTAAGTGTTAATGATCAGTGTTAAGTGATTATATGGCAGTATTGAAATCATTGTTGACTGCTTCAGGATTAAAAGTTATAGAGAAGTTTTTACTTTCATTATTAAAAAAGATACAGAAACATTGCTATTGGTTTAATTCAGACAATAAGAACCAATTTGATTTAAAAATTTGGAGACTGGTTGGTAAAGCATTACGTAGAGCTCATCAGGCTGGAGAAGTTATATCAGCAGAGGAATGGGCAGCTTTTAAAATGGTGGTTTTAGCCTTGCAACCTTTTCAATCTGATTCAGATGATAGCAGTCAGCATTCTCAATCTGATTCAGTAAAGCCACAAAAGAAAATTTTTTCTCCACATATATATGATACTCCTCCTGAGCCTTCTGCCCCTCCCATGCCCAATTCAGAGTCTGATGATCATTCTGATTTTTCTGATGATGAGACTGAGATTCCAAAACCTGAATTAGAAAAGAAAAGTCTGATTCAATCTAAATCATACTCACCATTACCTAAGACCCCTGATGATCCAAAATTGGATGTTTTGGACGATCTTATTCAAAAACTGGAGGCTTGCTTACAGGATGCACAAGCTTTCCCTGTTCTACAGCAGAAATCAATCCCTCCGTCTGCTTCTGCCCCTGGTATTCCACATTGTATTTTTAAATTTCCAAATTCGCCTCAAATGACAAAGGTTATGTTAGATGCTGATTCAGGGGCTCCCCAAAAGACTCTTCCTGACATGCCTCCTAATAGATTTTTTAAAATTTTCCCATTTTAAGACAGGAAATGCCTCCTAATGAAGAATTTCCTAAAGGGTTTTTTCAAGTGCAATATGATCCTGTCAGTTTTCAATATTTAAAGATACTTAAGCAGGCTGTTAGTACTTATGGCATTGCCTCCCCTTATGTTACTGGACTTTTAATGTCTTTTGCTGAGGACAATTTACTTATCCCAAAAGATTGGAAAATGCTTGCTCGTATGACTTTAGAATCTCCTCAGTACACACAGTTTAAATCATGGTGGTGAAATAAAACGGAAAGCGTGTCTCGCCTAAATGCTTATCAGCATAATAGAGGGCGTTATGTGGAACAACTTACAGGTACTGGTGCCTGGGCTAATCTTCAACAGCAATGCCAAATGAACCCTGCTGCCCTTGCCCAATTAAAGGCAATTTGCCTTATGGCTTGGCAGTGGATTCAAGACTCAGGACAATCCCCACAAACTTTTTTTAAGATAATGCAAGGTCCTAATAAACTCTATACTGATTTTTTGGCCCAGCTTCATGTTGCTGTCAAAAGAACAATTAGTAATGAGCAAGCTCAGAAATTTTACGGGTTCAATTTCCAGATTTGAAGTTTATTCATTATATGGATGATATTTTAATTGCTATGCCTCCAACTTTTTCTTGCCCAAGATTGTTACAGATTATTCGTGTCACACTTTTAATTGAAGAGGATAAGATTCAATCACAGCCTCCTTTTTCTTATTTAGGACAAAAGATTACTAAACAAATCATTATTCCCCAAGAGGTACAAATTCAAAGAGATTCATTGCAGACTTTAAATGATTTTCAGAAGTTATTGGGAGATATAAATTGGCTTTTCCCTTCATTAAATATTCCAACATATGCCTTACATCATTTATTTTCAAGACTTATGGGTGATCCAACCTTAGATAGCCCTCGAGTGTTATCCCAAGAAGCCAAATCTAAGTTACAACAATTAGAAAATATTATCCAACAAGCTCAATTACAAAGAATTACTGACTATACAAATTTACAACTTGTGATTTTTCACACACCTCATTCACCAACTGGTGTGTTACTACAACAATATAATATTATTGAATGGCTTTCTCTTCCACATAAAACTACTAAATCATTGGAAACATATATAGATAAAATTTCTGTTTTGATTGCTAAAGGATGGCTCCGTTTCCGTCAGTTAACTGGTCAAGATCCTTGTATTATTGTACTGCCTTTGTCTCACAAAGAGATGCAAGCCTTGTATGCTTTGAATGTACGGTGGCAATTGGCTGTTAGTGAATTTTTAGGAAGTTTTACATCTCATTATCCTTCTCATAAGATTCTTCAATTTCTTCAGAGAACGTCTTGGATCCTTCCTCATTGTGTTACATTTTCTCCTAGATCTAATGCAAAAACTTATTTCACAGATGCTAACAATTTTGGCCTGGCAGGATATATGGACACAGTAAACCATAAAGTCCTTCAAAGTCCTTATACTTCAGTTCAGAAAGCTGAATCATACGCTATATATTTACTTTTAATTGATGTAAGAGATATTCCTTTAAATATTCTTTCAGATTCCCAATATGCTGTCCAAGTGGTACAAACTATAGAAACTGTTACTGTTCCTTCTGATTCTAATGAATTACATGCTTTTTTTTTTTTTTCCTTTTTTTTGTCTTTTTTTGTGACTGGCAACGGATCACAACCCTCAGTGTCGCGCCCATACCGGACCGGGACCGGCAACGGGATTGCAACCCTCGGTGTCGCGCCCGCACCTCGCTCAGCCAGTGAGCGGCCGGTCTGTATGTGGGATCCAAACCCTCGGCAGGAGCGCCACCACGCTCCCAAGCGGTGCAAAGTAGCAGTGCACCACCGGGCCGGCCCTGAATTACATGCTTTATTTCATTTACTACAGCAAGTTATTTGCTCCCATTCCTCACCTCTTTTAGTTACACATATTCACACTCATACCAATTTGCCTGGACCATTGAGTAAAGGTAATGCATTAATCGATACTCTTGTAGGTTCTGTTTTGCAGGCCACTGAGGCTCATTCCTGTTTTCATTGTAGTGCTTGCTCTTTGCATCATGATTATCATATTTCATGGACTCAAGCCCATGCAATAGTACAACAATGCCCCATATGTCAAAAATTAGATGCAGATCCTTTATCGGCCAGGGCCAACGACCATGGGAATGCTCCTTTACAGTTATGGCAAATGGATGTTACTATTGTTCCTGAATTTGGTAAATTGAAACATGTTCATGTTTCTGTGGATGTTTTTTCAGGTTTTATGTGGGCAACACCACTGGCATCTGAGCGTGCTGATGCAGTTATTTCTCATCTCTTAGAGGCCTTTGCTGTCATGAAAATTCCTATACAGTTAAAAATGGATAATGCCCCTTCATATTTATGTAAGAAATGTCAGTTATTTTTCCAGGCTTATAATATTAAACATTTTACTGGTATCCCTTATAATAGCATAGGAAAAGCCATTGTTGAATGGCATAATAGAACACTTAAATCTTTATTACAAAAACAAAAAGGGGGGGATTATATGGAATCCCGAAGACGGCAAATAGCCCAAGCTCTATTTACTCATAATTTTTTGAATAGAAATGCAGAAAATTCAACACCAGCTGAAAGACAATGGGCACATGTTTCTAGTGAACCACTACAAAAACCTATATATTATTATGATACACTAAAATCCCTTTGGCTTCCGGCAGTAGTTAACCATTGGGGCAGAGGTTATGCTTATATCTCCACAGATACTGAATCCTTTTGGATACCGGATAAGAGGATTAAGCTGAGAAATGGCTCAAAAGAGAAAGAAGGAAATGGAAGAAGTTTGGAAAGGCATAGCAGATCTACAGATTGACCCAAATAGCCAGAAAATATTTTGTTATTCACTACCAAACACTCAAATAGTGACTATACCAACTTGGGGACAAATAAAGAAATTGACTCAAGAAGCAAATAAGATCACTGAACAACATGGTCATGGGGGTAATGCATCATCAATGTTTTTGGCCATGATGGCTTTGGTGTTTACTCAGGTTGGTTTTGTCACTGCTGATAATCATACTTATTGGGCCTATATTCCACATCCTCCCATTAATCGGGCCATTTCTTGGTATGATGCCCCATTGTTAGTGTATACTAATAACTGTAGATGGATGCCTGGACCATATTCCCAGCGAGGACCTTTAAAGCCTGAAGAGGAAGGGACAAATGTTACAAATTATACAGTGAGAAGGGAGGGACCTGCTATTTATATTGGACATGGTGATCATTGTCTTAAAGTTGCACCCCAGGCATCGTTAACTGTTACAAGAAATACTTCAAGTATGGAACAGTTACGATGACTATTTTTGTTAAGTGCCTATAGTTTCCACAATTCTTTATTTGATCCAAATGCTTCTGTACCCCATATTCCTCCCTGTCAAACACCTATTCTGAATCACTTGCCTCAATGGGCTCCCTGGACTACTTGTAGGGGAGAAACGGCCCGAGTACTAGTTAATACTTCCTATGGAAATATCATTGATTGGAGTCCTATTGACTCCGCTCAGACCAAAGGCCACACTTCAGATCTAAAGAGGAATAAACATAATCATACTGTAAGTACTACAGGAAATGAGTCTATTTTATGGCATGGTGGAGGATTTGCACCTCCATTTCCTCATTTACCATATTATCCATTACAAAAAGGTTTGTGGAAACTTCCTGCATCTTTATATACTTTACATACATGGATTGGAGGTATGACTAATTCCTCATCAAACTATTCCTTAAATTTCACTGTAAACAGTTTCATATATGTTCACAGTTGTGTACAATTACGTTATTTAATGATGATTGGACAAATTAATTGGAACCAAACCACTGGTGAGATAAAATGTTTAGGTAATTGGTCATTATATACTTGTTTAAATCATACCATGAACATTAATTTTTCTAAAGATAGTTTATGTATCTTGAAGGCAAGAATTGGCATTTGGTTACCAGGAAAACTTAATCGACTGTGGCAGGACTCCCCTGCTGCTGCTTTCTTACAATATATAGCTGAGTCTTTGCTAAAATGTTAAACTGCAAATGGCAAAAACAAAAAAGGGGGAGATGAAGGAAATGGTTAATGGACTTCTGTGGACAGCACCCAAGGATGTGTTCACTTGGTGAACTCGCAAACAAGTTAGCCAAGAAATGTCAAGGATTGCAAACAATCCTTGGCGACGCTTGAAGTCGTGAGAACACTTTCTTGGGATGTTCCTGAGAGACACAATATAGATAACCAAGTGCTTCAGAAGGGAGGTAGCAGCCTTCTGCTCTTGAAAATAGTATAACAGAATTTATGTATTAATGCTTATCTTGCATGCACTAGCTTGCTAAATGTAATAAAAGCTGTAACAGTGGCTGGGTCGGTGCTATTTGCCTGAGAGAGCAGTAGCCCCCCGCTCTTCACCTGCATCTCGTCTGCTGCATCTTCTTTCGCGTCTCTGATCATTTTAATCAACAGCTTATTATTTTCCAATTTTTTTTCTTTATTATAATAGCCATCGTAACTTGTGTAAGGTAATACCTAACTGTGGTCTTGGTTTGCATTTCCCCGATGGCTATTGATGTGGAGCATCTTTTCATATACTTGTTCTTCATTTGTATGTCTTCATTGGAGAAATGTCTGTTTAAGTCATTTGCCCATTTCTTAACTGGGTTATTGTTTTTTTGGCTCTATAGTTGTGGGATTGTTTTTAAATATTTTGGAAATTATTAGATATATGATTCACAAATATTTTCTCCTATTCCATAGGTTGCCTTTTCATTTTGTTGATTGTATCCTTTGCTGTGCAGAAGCTTTTTAAGTTATGCTGGCCTATTTTTGTTGTTGTTGCTTGTATTTTTGGTGTCATAGCCAAGAAATCATGGCCAAGATCGATGTCATAAAGCTTTTCTATTATGTTTTCTTCTAGAATTTTCATGGTTTCAGGTCTTATGTTTAATTCTTTAACATATTTTGACTTTTTATTTAGAATAAAATAATGGTCTAATGTCATTTTTCTGCATGTAGATATCCAGTGTTCCCAATAGTATTTGTTGAAGAGACTATTATTCTTTCCCTATTGCATATTTTTGGCAACCCTGTCAAAGATTAGTTACCCATATGTGTGTGAGTTTATTTCTAGGCTCTCAATTCGGTTCCATTGGTCTATACATCTGTTTTTATGTCAGTAAAATATTTTTTTCATTATTGTATCTTTTAAATATATTTTTAAGTGTTTCTTTTAGTTTTTTTTATTGAACCATGATTGATTATACATATTTCAGGGATACAATGTTGTCTACCATCACCTCTGTACCACATGTGTTGATCAAGTCAATATTATTAGCATGTTCATTATTATAAATCATAATTATTCTTTATGCACCTTACCCGATCTCTCCCACCCTCCCTCTCCCTCCCCCCTCCTTCCCCCACCTCTAGTAACTATATGTTTCTTCTCTTCTTCTGAAAGAACAACATATTATTCTGGTCTTTTCTTTCTTTCTTTCTCTCTCTCTCTTTCTTTCTTTCTTTCTTTTTTTTTTTTTTTTTTTTTTTTTTTTTTTTTTTTTT
>NW_007730510.1:172433-189128 GCF_000696425.1 Galeopterus variegatus
TTTCTTTCTTTCTTTCTTTCTTTCTTTCTTTCTTTCTTTCTTTCTTTCTTTCTTTCTTTCTTTCTTTCTTTCTTTCTTTCTTTCTTTCTTTCTTTCCCTTCCTTCCTTTTCACCCACTTATGAATGAGGACGTGTGGTATTTCTCTTTCTGTTCCTGGCTTATTTCACTTAACATAATTTTCTCCAAGCTCATCCATGTTGCCGCAAATAGAATTTCATTCTGTTTTTTTTTTTTTTTTTTTATGGCTGAATACTACTCCATTGTGTATATATACCACAACTTCCTTATCTGGTTGTCTGTCCATGGACATTGAGGTTGGTTCTGTAATTTGGCTATTATAAATAGAGCTGCCAGGAACATGGAAGTGCAGGTATCCCAACAAAATGATTTTCTTTATTTTGGGTGTACACCCAGAAGTGAGATTGCTGACTCATATGTTATTTCTATCTGTACTTGTTTCAGAAACCTCCATACTAATTTTCATAATGGCTGCACTAACTTACAGTCCCATCAAGAGTGTAGGACAATTACCTTTTTTTCACATGCTCACCAGCATCTGTTATTCTTGTTCTTTTCAATAGTGGCCATACTAACAGGTGTGATTCGATATCTCAATTTGGTTTTGATTTGCATTTCTCTGATGATTAGTGATGGTGAGCATTTTTTCATGTACCTATTGACCATTTGTATGTCTTCCTTTGAAAAATGTCTATTCAGCTCCTTTGCTCATTTTTAAATCAGTAGTGTGTTGGCTCCAGGTTTGTATTTTATTCTACATATTGCTTTGTCTATTTTGGGTGTTTGTGGCTCCATATGAATTTTAAGATTGTTTTCTCTATTTTGTGAAAAAAAAATCCACTGAGATTTGATAGGGAATGTATTGAATCTAGAGATTGCTTAGGTAGTATGGACACTTTAACAATATTGTCTTCCAATCCATGTACACAGATCTTTATAAATATATTCATGCCTTTTTAAATTTCTTTCAGCAATGTTTTGTAATTTTTAGTGTACAATTCTTTTATATTCTTAGTTAAGTTTATTCTTAATTATTTTATTTTTCATGCTACTGTAGATGGGATTGTTTTGTTAATTTCTTTTTCAGGTAGTTCATTGTTAGTTACAGAAATGCAAATGACTTTTGTGTGTTGATTTTGTATTCTGTAATTTATTAAATTTGTTTATTAGTTCTGACAGGTTTTTGTGGAAGTTTTAGGGTTTTATTCATACAAGACTATGCCATCTGCTAACAGAGATAGCTTTACTTTTTCCTTTCCAATTTGTATGCCTTTTATTTATTTATTTATTTTACCTATTCACTCTGGATACCACTTACAGTACAGAATAGAAGTGATAAGAGTGAGCATCCTTGCTTTGGACCAGGTCAAAAATAAAATGCTTTCAGTTTTTCACCATTGCTGTTGGCTGTGGGCGTTTCAAGTATGGCCTTTATTAAGGTCAAGTAAATTCCTTCTATAACAATTTGTTGAGAGCTTGCATCATTAAAGGGTGACTAATTTTATCACATGCTTTTTGTTCATCTAGTTAGATGATCATGTGATTTTTATCCTATATTATATTAATATGGTATATCACATTAGTTGATTTGGCTATATTGAAACATTCTTGCATCCCACATTTCATCTGATGTATGATCCTTTCTATGTGCTATTTAATTTGATTTGCTAGATTTTGTCAAGGATTTTTGCATCTATGTTTATCAAGAATATTGACCTTGTAATTTTTGTTTCTTGTATTTCTTTGTCTGGCTTTTGTATTAGGGTTATTATGGCCTCATAAAATGAATTTGGAAGTGTTCTCTCTTCTTCAATTTTTTTGAAAGAGTTTAAGAAGTTTGCTGTTAATTATTCTTTCAACATTTAGTAGAATTCACCAATGGAGCCATCTATTTCTGGGCCTTTTGTTGCTGTTGTTGGGATTTTTTTTTATTTCTAACCCAAAACGTTATTCACTACAGGTCTGTTCAGATTTTCTATTTCTTTATGATTAAACTTTGGTAAGTTGTATGTTTCTAAGAATTTATTGCTTTCTTCTAGATTATCAAAATATTTAGGTTATTTGTTGGTCTACAGTTGCTCATACTAGTCTCTTATGATCCTTTCTATTTCTGTGGCATTGGTTATAATGTGTCCTCTTTCATTTCTAATTTTATTTACTTGAATGTTACTTTTTCCTTCAAAAATCTAGCTAAGGGCTTACCAATTTTTTTATATCTTTTTAAAAAACCCACTCATAGTTTGGTTGATTTTTATAGGGTCTCCTCTGTTTATTTCATTTATTTATTCTCTAAGTTTGATTATTTCCTTTCTTCTGCTAAGTTTGGGCTTAGTTTTTCTTCTTTTTCTAGTTCCCTGAGGCATAAAGTTAGGTTGCTTATTTGAGATCTTTTTTTCTTTTTTTGACATCAGCATTTATTACTATTAAGTTCCCTCTTAGTACTATTTTTGCTGCATCTAGTGAGTTTTGGTATGTTATGGATTTGTTTCATTTGCCTTGAGGTATATTTTAATTTCCCTTTTGATTTTTTCTTTGACCCATTGGTCGTTCACTACTGTGTTGTTTAATTTCCACATACTTGTTATTTCACATTTTCCTCCTGTTATTGATTTCTAGATTAATTTCATTGTGGTCAGAAAACATACTTGATATGCTCTCAGTCTTCAGAAATTTGGTATCGACTTGTTTTATAACCTAACATATAATCTCATTACCGGTGCCCCAAGTTTGGGTGCTCTCTGCTCAGAAATAAAAGACTCATCAGTCCCAAATGTTGGTGTGAGGTAGGAAGCTTTATTATAAGTTGTCTGAGGAGATAACTGCCTAAGTCTTAGGGTTTGGGGGGGCAGTTATATAAGATAGAAGGACACAAAGAAGTGCATTGAAAAATGCCACAGGAATAGGGTTGGTGACTACATGCAGATGAGCATGTTTTAATCTCTGTACTTGTACTCAGTCCCGTGTAGCCTAGAATCAAATTTCTTGGCTCTGACTTTATCTCGTTCCTGGAATACCTGTAACTTCAAACAAGACTGTTAGTTTTGCAAGTTACTGACATATGGACTTGTTTTATTATTCCTACAAACTTCAGTGATTGTCCATTGTTCAAGCAGAGTTCTTTTCTCAGTATGAAGCTCTAACATGGCTGCCTTTATGCTAAGCTAATATTTATGGTGCTCTATCAATCTTTCCTGGAGTATATTCTCTGCACCCTTGAGAAGAATGTGTACACTCTGCTCTTGGGTGGAATGTTCTGTTAGGTCCATTTTGTCGGTAATATTATTAAAGTCTGCTTTTGCCTTAGTGATTTCCTCTCTGGATATTCTATTCATTATTGAAAGCGAGGTACTGAAATCTACTATTATTTTATTGTTATTTCTTTCCTAAGATCTGTTAATGTCTGCTTTATATATTTAGGTGCTCTGATCATGTTAGGTCACGTAAATTTATGATTTTTGTATCTTCCTAATGAATTGACCCCTTTCTCATTGTATAATGCCTTTCTTGTCTCTTGTGACAATTTTTTATATAAAGTATGTATTTTACTGATATAAGTATAGCCACTCCTACTCTTTTGGTTACCATTTTCACAGAATATACTTTTCCATCTCTTTGCTTTCAGCCCTTTTGTGCCCTTAAATCCATACTCAGTGTCTTATAGATGACATGGAGTTAAATCTTGTTTTTAAAAATTCATTCAGCCACACTGTCTTTTGATTGGAGAGTTTAATCTATTTATGTTTAAACTAATAATTGATAGGTTATGACTTACTATTACCAGTTAGTTAAATGTCTTATGTCTATTAGTTTTTTGTCCATTTTTTCTTCTATTACTCTTGTTCTTTGTGATTTGATGATTTTTGTAGTGATATGCTTAAATTAATTTCTCCTTTTCTCTTTTGTGTCTCCTATAAGTATTTTCTTTGTGTTTACTACATGGTTTACATAAAACATCTTATGGCTATAAAAGACTTTTAAGCTGATACCAACTTCAATTTAATGTAAATTTTACATTTAAAGTAATTGCTAAGAATAAAAGACTTCTGCCATTTTGATATATGTTTTCTACATATGCTATATTATTTCTGTTCCTTTATTCCTCCATTACTACCTTCATTTATGTTAATTAGATATTTTCAAGTGTAGCATCTTTATTTCCTCATCATTTCTTCTGCTGTATTTTTTTAAGTTACTTTTTTCTCTGGGCATTATAATTAATATCTTAACATATAATAATCTATTTTTGATTAACACTTACTCAAATTTAATAATATGAAAAATATTTGTTTTTTATATAGCTCCTGCTTTGTGTTTTTTGTTATCAAAATATTATTTTTCATAAATTGTGTTCACTTCAATGTTTGTTTTCCCCTCAATATTTATTGTTTTATGTGATCATGTTTTATGTCAGATAAGAAAAAAGTGGAGTTATAAACAAAAATTACAGTTATACTGACTTTCATATTTACCTATACCATTATCATTAACCAATTTCTTTATTTCTTCATGCAGATTTGCATTACTGCACAGTATTCTTTTATTTGGCCTGAAGAATTATTTTTAGCATTTCTTGTTGAGTAGGTCTAGTTGTGATGAACACTCTGTTTTTGTCTATATTGGAAATGCTTAATTTTTACTTCATTTTGAAGGAAAGTTTTACCAGATATAGAATTCTTGATAGAATTTTTTTTTCTTTTAGCCTTTTTAATATGTAATACCAATGCCTCCTAGGTTCTATGGTTTCTGATGAGAAATGAGCAGATATTAATATTATTGAGTATGCCTTGTATTTGATGAATTCCTTATCTCTTGCTGCTTTAAGAATTCTCTTTGTTTTTAACTATTTTATTACAAAGTTCCTTATTGTGAATATCTTTGATTATATGCTACTTGGAGTTCATTAAGATTCTTGTGTATGGTTAAATTAATGCTTTTCATCATATTTGTTTAGTTTTTTTTCTTTTTTTACACCATTATTTCTTCAAGTATTCTTTCTGCCAGTTTTCTCTTTCCTCTCCTTTTGGGCTCCCGTTAGTTGCACGTTAGTACACTTCATGTTGTCCCACAGGTTTCTTAACTTCTGTTCATTTTTCTTTATTCTTTTTTCTTTATGTTCTTCACACTTGAAAATCTTTACTAATCTATGTTTGCTGACTTTTTCTTCTACCTGCTCAGATCTGCACTTAAATCCTCTAGTGAAATTTTTATTTCAGTTATTGTAATTTTCAACTCTAGAATTTCTATTTGTTTTTTCCTACAATTTGTATATCTTTATTGGTAATCTTTATTTGTTGAGACTTAATTCCCATGCTTTCCTTTAGCCCTGTGAACATATTTAAGATACATGATTTCAGTGTTTACTAAGTCCAATGTAGGACTTCCTTTGGAAGAGTTTCTATTAATTAATTTATTTCCTGTGTATGGGTAATATTTTCTTGTTTCTTTGCATGCCTGGTAATTTCGTATTGAAATCTTGACATTTTGAACATGACAACATGATAGCTTTCGAAATAAGATACACACTACTCCCCAGGGTTTTTATTGCTGCCTTTTGTAGTTTTTGTTTTCTTAGTAACTTTTCTAAACTCCTTTTGTAAAGTCTTTGTCATGTGTGGCCACAAAAATCTGTTTCATTAGCTTGGTGGTCAGCTTGCCAGTTTTTTATTACTTTTATGAAGGGACAGTCTATTGGAATCCATTACTCCACAATTTTTTTGATATAACTTTTCCTATCATTCTTGATGTACAAAAATTTTCAAGTTCACTGTGACAAAAAAAAATAGCTATTTGAGTTAGGGATAAACAAAAATCAACAATGAGTTCAAAAGTTAGGGGGCAATGATAGTATACAAGACACTGTTATCAGCATTGTTTCTTCTTCAACATCTCCTTCAGCATTATCATGTAATAATTAGCACACAAATGTTATTATACTCAACAAAAAGAAAACCCAGGCTATTCATATAGAAAAGAGTGACACCTGTGAGCTTTTGGAAAGTTGCATGAGAGACTTCATTAATATTTTGTGAAATTTTAGAATTCTTTAGAGTAGAAGCAGATGGGCATTTTTAATAGTTTTCATAGGCAGAAAACTTATACATGCATTCAAGTTTATAATATCCATTGAAAAAATAAGATTTATAATTCTTATAAGGGATTCTTAATACATGATAATGGATTGTTATAAAGGCCGAGGTCTACCTGGCTTTTCAACCCACATTCTTTCCACTATGCCAAGCTGTTTCTTTTAATAAATGGAAAATAATCAGAATTTTTAAATATTATATGTGTAAATTAATTTGAAATTTGCTCTGCAAACTGAATAAAAGTACTTCATATGACACCATTAGTGAAAGAAACAGATATTTCAATGTATCCACGGAAAAGAAAGAAATTATGTTTATGAATGAAAATAAAAGTCAAAGGTCACAGGGATAAAATTCTAAAACTGTGCACTATGGCAGGAGATAGCTCACTGAATAATTCCAGTATTGTCTGTATAAGGAGAGAGTATTAACTTGGGTCAATGAAAATAACATGATCTGTGCTGAAGTAAGTCTAAAACAGTGCAGGTACAATCAGCCATGTAAAGTAGATAAAAGGAGTTCATGGAACACTGCAGTCAATTCGTTCATTTATTAAAGAAACATTTATCGAGTTTCTACTAAGTATCACACATTGTGACTGGTTCTGTAGATCAGAAAGAAAAAGTACCTAAACAAACTATTATTTTAGATTCCTTCATCTGCATGATCAGTCCAGGTCTTCCATCTGTCTGTGGAAGGTCAGTGCTGTCTCCTTCCACAGACAGATAGCATTCTTCCCAGTATTTGGTGAGGGTCCTGGGAACTAAGTAATCAAATTACCTGCCACCCATGTAAGATTCTTTTAGAGATATTATCAATCCAAATTTTTAAGACTATTTTTTAGCCTCGACTAAAGTACCCAGTATTCATCAGAGGAATGATATGACTGACTATTTTGCAACCATAACTCAGTCAAATCAGGAATGCCTCAATTCCTTGGCATTTTTTGGCTATCAACAAAATGTTAGATCTTTCAGTCATCAACATTTTTCTTTACTTTCATCATCAATCTGCTGTTTTGTCTCCCCTCACCCAAATGCCCATTTATTCTCTCCATTCCCAAACATTTTATGGTGCCCTGTGGGGCTTCATTCCTAGGTTAAAAAAAAAAAAATCCAAACAATCAAACTAAGCACAGAACACACTCTCCAACAGTTTCCTTAAATAAAGTCTGGCAGTCCCTTAAGGATGCAGCTGTCCCAGAAACCCTTTCTGGCAGTGGCTGCTCATTCTCCTTAATCCCACACACATTATAATCACAAGGTGTTTTTGTCACATTTTTCCTTAGTACTTCTAGTGAATAAAATTCCTCTCCTTCGTTTAAAAAGCCCTCTCTCCTTTTAAGTTTCTACTGTCTGGTAAGTTATATTCTGCCCCGCTTCATTGTTCACACTTAGAAACAAATTGGTCCCTCTTCTTCAATTATTGAAGATTGTGATAGCTAGCTCGGTCCCTGTCAAGCCAACATCAGTGATGATCTCATCATTTATGTAGATAATTATTTTAATACCTCCTAATCTTAGTTGTTGTACCTCCTCAACTTCAGTGACCTTTATTTGCCACACCCATGGTTATAGAATAGAACTTGGCTGTTCAACGTCTTCTTAGCCTGTGGGTCATTATCTCTTATCTATCATTGACCGCCTGTACTCATTTCCTTCATATCCAGTCTAGACTACTTAAAGCATAACTGCAACCATACCTTTGTCAATACTTTCAATCTTTCAGCCCTTTTATTTTTATTATAAGTTCCTGGGAAAAACTTCAACCCTGGATCAATACAATTGTCTGTCTTTTCTATTCCTACATCTGCATTGATCAGCAGCACTGGAAATTTTGGAACAAGATTCATTCTTAGTCTCTAACCACTACTACTCCACTGAACTGTCCTGCAAACCTTCTGCTTCCTTAACTTAGCTGTAATGTCCATCACTTTAGGCCTCAGGGTTAGGTGGAAATTAACTCAAAATCTATTTATCATTTCTCATAGCTTTTCTTTACACATCCTCCCTAAGGGAAATATTTCTACTGTGACTGTTCACATTTGAGGTCATTTACTGGGCCATTCTTATCAGTAAGTAACGTCACTGAAAACTAATTCCACATGGGTGTTATTTTCTCTGAGGTTCTCCTTTCTTTTTTCTTTCTTCCATATCTTATCAATAATAAGACTTCAGGTACAGTGTTCTTTTCAGGCAAGATCAGTTGGCCCTTTCTTTTTTCTTTTATTATGTATCAAGTACACTTGGGTGGTCTTTCCTCTTCCATCTTCTCTCCTCCCATGTAACTGACTAAAATTTGGTTTTGAATATTGAGGGAGATAAACATGGTCTCACCTGATGGGACCAGGTGCCCTACCTGATGTTTGAATTGGACAGCTGACATGAAAAATAATTCTCATAGTTTATTTTGGAGTATTACTTGGAGCCTTAGGGTTTTAGATCAACTAACAATGAAGTCACATTTGTAATTGTTCTCTAGGTTACTCTAGAAACTTTTTGGACTAAGCTTGTATTCCAAAGAAATATCTGGGGTACCATGGCTGCAGTATTATTTAATACAGTCATAAAAATGTCTTCTTTTTAACATTCACAGAAGCTAGTTTACACCATGAACACTTTCCTCACCCTCCCTAGAAAAGGAGGCTTCATCCCTAACCCTCAGAAACTAATATCACCTCTTATTTTACTAACTCAGAGCTGACTGCATAATTTGTGGGATCCAGTGGAAAATGGAAATGCAAGGCCATGCCAAGAGTAAGGAATTCAATCTCCCCTTCTCACGGCCTACAGTTCCAATCAAAAATGACTAGGCAACCCCCAAATGGTAGCAACTCCCTCACTAGGACATGATTGGTACATGGATTGGAGATGGGCAAGAGGCACACCACTTGCTGATTGTGTCACAGAGCTGTCAGTCCGGAAAAGGGATGGCTATTGCCTTGCCCTGACCCAAAGCACTGTGAGCATGCATTCAACTACAATTATCCTTATGATTGTGTCCAGTCGTCTGCCAGGGATCAAAGATTGCAACTCAATCACTATCTAAGGCAGAGGATAACAGTGGTCTCAGGATATAGTCAAGATGAGGAGACCAGGTGGAACCTGGGGAGCCAGCATCAGGGATCTGGCAGATTAGATCTTGTCCTGGAGAGGTGGGAAAATGGCAAGAGGCAGGCCTTTAAAAACAAGACAAATTTCCAACTCTTGAGAACCAGTATGATGTTGATGGGTGGGGTAGGGGGAGAGGGAGGGAGGAAAAGGAGGAATTGGTAAAGGTACATGAAAATCAACTATGTTGTATATTGATAAATTAAAATAATTTTTAAAAACCCACAAATTTAAAAATAAAATTATTAGGAATTTCAAGAATGCAAACCCAAACATGGGGCCCCATTCTGTACATATAGCCTTGTGCTGCTGCATTGATTGCACCCCCATGAAGGCAGGCCTGCACCAGGAACACAGAAATCAGCAGATTCAAATCCCTTCAATTTTCCCTTTTCCATAAATTTACCTGCGCCCATATTCATTCCTGTTTGCTTACCTATAAAACACAGGAAAAATATTACCTTCTGATGCTTAAAGTCAAAAGCTCTACCTAAGCTCCAAAGCCCATTTTTTCTTCCTCCATAAATTTTCCTATCTTCCTGCCTCATGTTAAATTTAATAACTTGACATTTTCCTGAAGTTGCTTCTTTTTCATATCCTTCAAAGCCAAGCATGTGGGCCGTGTTTGGTACACTCACTTTCCCCACAGTTTCATCTTCTAATCACTTATTCCACCTAAAACCAATGCAATCTGGCTTATCCCTAAAGGATTTCTCTAAATTTGCTTTCACAAAATCTCCACTGATATTTTTGTTGTTAATGGCTTATCAATCAGAGAAGAAAGGCAAGACATATATACATGGGGAAACACACGAGGGAACAGCTATGTAATGGAAAACATGAAAAATATGAAAAATATGGCACTTATGAAATGCAGTTCAAAGTGCTTCAGAGTTAGTCGCATTACACAGAGTGTCAATTTTGGCTTCCTGAAAAGCAGATACCGAGATAGGATTAGATGTGCAAGAGATTAATTCTGGGAAATGTCCTAAACTATAAAGAGAAGAGGGAGCAGGAGTAGGTAGGAAGAGCCTTCAGATTGTAATGCAGGACTGACACCTGTGAAAGAAGAGAAGGAGGATTGGATTGGAAGAGATTCAGACTACAGTAAAATTCTGAGAAAGCCTTGGCCATGACTAATGAGAGTCTCCAAGCAAAGTTTGCCTGTTCAAGGAGTACTATGTCAAGAGGACATGGCCTAATTCTAGTATCTCCACCATGCTCAATCAGTCGCTGGAAACTTTTCAGAGGGAAAATGGCCTTTGCAAAGCATCACAGTGGATTTGAAGGTGTGGCAGTTAGAGGACCTTGGTCTACTATGATCCCACAGCAGGTTATTTTGAAAGGAGAATCTGAACAACACATTTCCATTGAGGCCACTATTCACTGTTTGTACTGCACAGATGCACTTCTTTATGCAAATTTGGGCAGCATCCCCTCCACAGTTCTCTTGAGCCTCTCTTCCTGATGAGATACTTAGAAAAGGAGGCCAGCAGGACAAACTAGAGGCCCCATTATTGTAGTTGGTCTCAGTGCTACAACTGGTTCTCAGTTTCTTGCCTAAGAATCATTCCTGCTTCAGGCACTTGAAGTTTCATCCTTGGTTCTGCGACCATCGTGTCAGGTAGGAAAAAGAGATTAGAAGTGATATAGCGAAGAAGGAAAAAAGTATAATCATGATATCAGCATCTGTCCCCCTTGGAAAGAATTGCATAGTCACACCACCATCTTCCCTCACTCTCTCTTCCCCAGATCCACCCCAGAAATAGAGGAACTATCTAGTAGGACACTCTCTTAATCCCTCTCATGCAGTGTGTGAATACACCCTTGTGAAATCATGTAAGCCAGGCCTTCTTTCCTATTACCCTCCCCCACATGCCTGTTTTAAGAACCAATGTTTCAGTTGCAAGTTCCAAATCTCTATCAAACTATTACTCTGAGGAGGGTATCCCTCTGCCCATTGCTAGGTATTATGGGCTATAGATTATTTTCCTTGGTCTGAAAAAATGTGACTCAGTGGTCCAAATTGTTGCAATGTGTTTTGTTTCTGTTCTTTTGCAGTACTCTAAGTATATGCATCTACCACTGGGTAAGCAAAGCACCATCCAGAGTCAGTGCATATTCCTGACAGGACCATTTGTAGCTCCCTAGGGCTACTGGATCAGTTTGACTTGACAGCTATGTTCACAGCCTTCACCCCCCAGGAATCTGCAGTCTCTGTCTCTCTTGTTGGAAGACAAACCAGTTCTTACTGGCATTTTGTGCTTCAAAGACTGCAAGAAGAATATTTCTATATTCAGTCTAAGTCTCTGCCTTGCTGCCATAGCCCTATACCTATATCAACTAATTTTATGCACCCAGGTGGCCACCTTAAGCAAGCACACTAGGATATCTACTTGTCAATTCCAATCATCTTCTGAACCCAGAAGGGGATTCTTCTGATGGGCATGGCACATCCTATATTAATTCACCCTTCAAATTTCCATAGTAATTTCCATAGAATCATGCTCATACAGGCATACATTGAACAGGCCATTTAATTGCCCTTCTGCCCACAACTGGGTATATATCCAAAGGAAAGGAAATCAGCATATCAAAGAGATATCTTCACTCCCATGTTTATTGCAATACTTTTCACAATAGCCATGATGTGGAATCAGCCTAAGTGTCAATCAATAGATGAATCAATAAAAAAAATGTGGTATATATACACAATGCAATATTACTCAGTCATAAAATAAATGAAATCCTGTCTTTCAAAGCAGCATGAATGAGCCTAGAAGATATTTGGCTAAGTGAAATAAGACAGGCACAGGAAGATAAATACAGCATTTTCTCACTCATATGTGGAAGCTAAAAAAGTTGGTCTCATAAAAGTAAAGTGTAGAATAGTGGTTACTAGAGGATGGGTAGGGCAGGGGAGAGAGAACAGGGAGAGATTGGTTAATGAATACAAAATTACAGCTAGATAAGAGGAACAAGTTCTATAGCACACTGTAGGGTGGCTAGACTTAACAGCAATTTAGTATATATTTTAAAATAGCTAAAAGAGAAACTGTTGAGTGTTCTCACTACCAAGAAAGGATCAATATTTGAGGTGATAGATATGCTAATTACCCTGATTGATCATTGAACATAGCATACATGTATTGAAAATCGCACTCTACCCCATAAATATGTATAATTATTATGTGTTCACTAAATTTATTTTTAAAAAAATGAAAACTGTGGCAAAAGTATGTGATTCAGTTCACAAATCTGATTTATTTTTAACTTTGTTGATCAGAGTAGTGGCCTTCCAAACAGGATGTTGTACATTCATCTTGCAATAGCTGTCCATAAACCAAATAGCTCTTTATTGGTTAGTCAAGAGCTGTTCATAGGGCCCTGTCCAAGTAGTGATAGCAAAGTCAAGCGTTCCCAAAATCAATCCCAGGGGAAAAGAGACTACTTGCTCAATATGCAGAGTAACTCTCTACACCATCCTAGAAGTATATTCCTGCACAAATAATTTCCATTTTTTATGGAACTTTTCTGAGCACTTCCCTCTCCATCAGAACATTTCTCCATCATCACCCAAGGCGCCATGGGTATTTCATGTTTCAAGATTACTTATAATCCCTCAATTACAGGGGCAGTTCCAATTAATGTCAATAGCAAGCTAGTAATTGTCCCTCAAATGGAAATTCTCTAGAACAAAATTCCAATAGTCATTGCTGGGAGGTTCTCACAGGCCTTCATCATAAGTCCCAGTCTAGGCTCCACACAGGGCTAGTGTACAGAGAATTTGTCTGTGCCAGCACTTCGTATGCTATTCTATTCTGTATGGGCAAAAGCATTCTTACTCATTCCCATTTACTATGACCAATTAAAATTGCTTGAACGGAGGATTTGCATTTTTTTTTTTTTTTTTTTTTTTTTTTTAACAATAATAGGTATGGGAAATGTTCCCCAGGGCAGTACAGTATCCATCCCCATATTATATTCAGGTAAAAGAGACACAACTGTTATGGGAAATATCCAGGCCCTGCTGGCTAAATCTGGGTTCTTGGTGTCTCAAGCAAATAATTGGATGAGACACACCAGAGGTGAAAAGTAAAGACCAGTTTTATATATTTAGCAAAGAGAGTGTACACTCCAGAGAAAATGGAGCAGGCTCAAGTGAGAGAGACTGTGCTCAGCCCCTACGGTTACATTCTTGGGGGTTTTAAGCTCTCTTAGCTGGATTTATGTGGTTTGGTCATTAGTTGAGCCCTGAGTGTAGTCTCTGTCCTATTGGTTAAAGTGATTGGTATCCTAGCTGGTGGGAACTCATTGGTCCAACTGAATGGCAGCCTAGCTGGTAGGAGGGTTCTGTGTCTGGAATTGTCTTTGTCTCCTATGGTTGCTTCTGCTCATGTGCATTCCTGCTTGGAGAACTGATATGTCCCGTTTGTGAGGAACCAGTTTTTCCTTCACCCACTCTTGTCCCTATCTAACTCCCTGCCTCACCAGTAAGATTACAGGGAGTGCCCATGCAAAAGGGGGCCCCATAATCACAGCATTTATCATGACCTGGGTAATAGGCATGTTCAGTAGGTGAATATCCCTTTCATCATAAAGCCAGTCCCACATTGCTTGCATATCAGCTGCTTCATCTAGGGTGTTCCAACTTGAAATTTATAGTGGAAATGACACAGACCCCTTCTCAGAGTAAACAGACTGTACGGTGGCTTTTATACAGTCCACAATGCTGATTGTTTCCTCAGCAATAACCTGTTATATTAGTTAGGACTTCCATAAGAAATTACCACAGACTGGGTGGTTTATTTTATTTAATTTTTTAATTTTTTAAAAGTTTTTAAAATGTTTTTTCTCTGGTGATTTTTTTTTTTTACTTTTCAGTATACATTATAATCAATTTTCATGACCCCTTACCCATTCCTCCTCACAAGACTGGGTGTTTTAAACAACAGAAATGTATGGTCTCACAGATCTAGAGGATGGAATTCTAAAATCAAACTGCCAGCAGAGTTTAGTTTCTTCTAAGTTCTCTCTCTTTGGCTTGAAGATGGTCACTTTCTCACTGTGTCCTCACATGGTCTTTTGTCTATGCCTGTGCACCTTCATGTTCTCTGTGTGTTCAAATTTCCTCTTCTTAAACCAATCAGATTGGAATAGAGCTCACCCATATGACCTCATTTAACCTTAATTACCTGTTTAATTGCCCTATCTGTAAATAAAATCACGTTCTGTCTTCGGTACTGGGGTTTAGAGCTTCAAAATATGAGTTTTGGGGAAAGGACACAATTCAGTCCCTAACACTCTGCCCTCTGCAACCCCACAAATTCATGTCCTTCTCACATGCAAAATACATTCAACCCATCTCAACAGCCCAAAAATCTTAACTCATTTCAGGATCAAAGTTTCCTCATCTCCCACCCTTTCATCCTTTCTCCTATCAAACCATGTTTCCATGAGTCAGTCCCATTCTCCAACCCCACATTGTTTTTTTCTGACAACAAATAAGTTATTGTTCCAATAAAATTCTTAATTCTTCTACACCATCTGGTTGTCCCAGAATTCAATTGAATTCTCACACTAATTACCCAGAAATAGCACAGACCCCAGAACCTAAGTGCTCAGTTTTACAAGACTGTTCTCACTTCAGTTACCATTTGAAAGTCCCAGGGGCCACCTGCACTTGACAAACAGACTGTACATTTGGGTATTCGTATGAATGAACACCCCAATGTTTGATAATTTGCTGAAATGACTCACAGAACACAGGAAAGTGCTATAATTATGAGTAAAGTTTCATTATAAAGGATGCAACTCAGGAACAGTCAAATAGAAGAGATGCTTAGGAAAAGGTATGGAGAAGCATAAGGCAGAAGAGTGCATAGTTTCCATGCCCTCTCTTAGGTGTGCCAATATTCCAGCATATCACTGTGTTTACCAAGCCAGAAATTCCCCAGAGTTTGTTGTTCAAGAATATTTAACAAAGTTTCATTATGTAGGCATGATTGATTGATTAAACCGTTGGCCATTGGTGATTCAATTTAATCTCCAATTCGCCTTTCCCTCTCTGGAGTTTGGGGGCATGTAACTGAAAGTTCCAGCTACCTAATGACTCACGTGCTTGGCTGACAACAGCCCTTATCTTAAAGCTATCAAGGGGCCAATAGGAGTCACCTCTTTAACATAAACTCAAGTGTGATAGAAAGAGGCTTGTTATAAATAACAAAAGACAATCTTATCACTCAGGAGATTCCAAGGGTTTGAGGAACTCTGTGCTAGTAACCAGGGGCAATGACTAATATAGCAACTGTATATAAGGCATGTTGAAGGATGGCACCTCAAATTTGCAGAGTATTCTCTCAGTACTTCACATGCAGCCTGAGCAACAAGTCCCACAACCCTATTGTATCTAACAGTATAACTGTGGTAATCATTAATAGAAGGATTTAGAGAAAAGAAAATTTATTAATAAAGTAACCAATAATGAGGGTATTTTAATAAACAGTTCAGTGGAGAAATGATAAGTTAGCAAAAATAGAAATAGACAGGACAAATAGATAATTTTGGAGGCATAATTGATTGAGCCAGATGAGTTACTAGATATAAATAATAAAGGTCAGTGAAGAGTCAATAATAACTGTGGGAGCTTGAGAGGAGAAGAAATAGATGACATTAAATAAGATGTGGAATACAGGAGTGAGAATGGGTTTTGCTCCCACTCTGTTGGTTGTCTTTTAGCTCTGTTAATTGTTTCTTTTGCTGTGCAGAAGCTTTTTAGTTTGATATAGTCCCATTTGTTTATTTTTCCTTTGGTTGCCCGTGCTTTTGGGGTCATATTTATGAAGTCTGTGTCCAGTCCTATTTGCTGAAGTGTTTCTCATATGTTTTCTTTAATAAGTTTTATTTTTTCAGGGAGTATAATTAAATCCTTGATCCATTTTGAGTTGATTTTAGTATATGGTGAGAGGTATGAGTCTAGTTTCATTCTCCTGCATATGGATATCCAGTTATCCCAGCACTCTTTGCTGAAGAGGCAGTCCCTACCCCAGTGAATAGGCTTGGTGCCTTTGTCAAAGATAAGATGGCAGTAAGTGTGTGGGTTGATTTCTGGATTCTCTATTCTATTCCATTGATCAGTGTGTCTTTTTTTATGCCAGTAAAGTACTGTTTTGGTTATTATAGCTTTGTAGTATAGTTTAAAGTCAGGTAGTGTTATGCTTCCAGCTTTAGTTTTTTTTTGCTCAGCATTGCTTTAGCTATGCATGGTCTGTTCTTATTCCATACAAATGTCTGGATAGTTCTTTCTAATTCTGAGAAAAATGTCATTGGGATTTTGATGGGGATTGCATTGAATTTGTATATCACTTTGGGTAGTATGGACATTTTCACTATGTTGATTCTTACAATCCAAGAGCATGGGATATCTTTCCATCTTCTTGTATCCTCTCTAATTTCTCTCAGGAGTGGTTTGTTGTTTTCA
>NW_007730510.1:189632-190805 GCF_000696425.1 Galeopterus variegatus
CTCTGGCTAGTACTTCCAACACTATGTTGAATAGGAGTGGTGAAAGTGGGCATCCTTGTCTGGTTCCTGAAAGCTTTTCCCCATTCAGGATGATATTGGAAGTGGGTTTGTCATATATGGCTTTAATTATGTTGAGAAACTTTCCGTCTATACCTAACTTATAGAGGGTCTTTGTTATGAAATAGTGTTGAATTTTATCAAATGCTTTTTCAGCATCAATAGAGATGATCATATGGTCCTTGTGTTTGATTTTATTAAATGGTGTATCACATTTATTGACTTCCGTATGTTGAACCAGCCTTGCATCCCTGGGATGAATCCCACTTGATTGTGGTGGATAATTTTACATATGTGTTGTTGTATTCTGTTTGCTAATATTTTATTGAGGATTTTTACATCTATATTCATCAAGGATATTGGCCTGTAGTTTTCTTTCTTGGTTATATCTTTGCCCAGTTTTTGTATCAGGATGATGTTTGCTTCATAGAATGAGTTTGGGAGATTTGCTTCTTTTTCAATCTTTTGGAATAGTTTGTAAAGAATCAGTGTCAATTCCTCTTTGAATGTTTGGTAAAATTCTGCTGTGAATCCGTCTGGTCCTGGGCTTTTCTTTTTGGGGAGCTTTCTGATGACAGCTTCAATCTCCTTTATTGTTAATGGTCTGTTCACATTTTCTACATCTTCCTTGCTCAGTTTTGGTAGCTTGTGTGTGTCCAGAAATTTATCCATTTCCTCCAGATTTTCAAACTTGTTGGCATATAGTTGTTTACTGTAGTCTCGAATGATTCCTTGTATTTCAGATGGACCAGTTGTAATATCGCCTTTTTCATTTCTAATGTTTGTTATTTGAATCTTTTCTCTTCTTTTTTTTGTTAACTATGCAAATGGTTTATCAATTTTATTTATCTTTTCAAAAAACCAACTTTTTGATTCGTTGATCTTTTGTATTGTTTTTTGGGTTTCAATTTTGTTAAGTTCTGCTCTGATCTTGATGATTTCTTTCTGTCTGATAGCTTTAGGTTTAGATTGTTCTTGTTTTTCCAATTCTTTAAGGTGTAGAGTTAGGTTGTTCACTTGCCATCTTTCCATTTTTCGGAGGTAGGCATTTAATGCAATAAATTTCCCCCTTAATACTGCTTTTGCAGTATCCAACAAGTTTTGGTATGATGTATA
>NW_007730510.1:190872-191318 GCF_000696425.1 Galeopterus variegatus
TTTGATTTCCTGCTTGATTTCTTCTTGGACCCATATATCATTAAGTAGAATGTTGTTTAATTTCGATGTGTTTGTGTAGTTTCCAGAGTTTTGTTTTTTATTGATTTCTAGTTTTAGTCCATTGTGGTCTGAGAAAGTACATGGGATAATTCCAATTTTTTTGAATTTGTTGAGACTTGATTTTTGTTCTAAATGTGATCTATCCTGGAGAATGATCCATGTGCTGATGAGAAGAAGGAATATTCTGAGGTTGTTGGATGGAATATTCTGTAGATATCTGCCAAGTCCAATTGGTCTAGAGTATTGTTAAGATCTTGTGTTTCTCTGCTGATTCTTTGCCTAGTTCATCTGTCCAATATTGACAGTGGGGTGGTCAGGTCCCCTCCTATTATGGTATTAGTGTCTATTTCCTTCTTTAGGTCTAATAGACTTTGTTTTATAAATCT
>NW_007730511.1:0-6290 GCF_000696425.1 Galeopterus variegatus
CCTGCGCAGAGCGCGTAGGGAGGAGCGCGCACGTTCCTGGTCTGACGCCCGCTCTTCCTGCCCGATTCGTGGGCTTAGAGGCCAATGCAGAGGATTCTCGAAGAACTGTGGGAGGAAGCTTGGTGGTGGATGAGAGGCAGGTGGGGGGGAAACTTGGTGGTGGATGAGAGGCTGAGGGGGAAGGGCCGCCGAGCCCTGTGGAGATGCCTCTGTCTCCAGCGCCGCCGCCACGCCGGCTCCGGCCACCTCAGCACCGCGGACAGCGCCCGCCGCGCTGCGGGTCCCGGCCGAGCGAGTCCAGCTCACAGCCCTTTCCTACCAGTCCCGGGAGCGCTGCCTCAGAGAACCAGCTCCCCTTCCCTTTTCTTTATCTTTTAGTAGGGTGCTGGAAGCTCCACTACTTCCTAAGGCCAGGAAATTGCTATGAGGATCCATTTGATTGGGGAAGAGAATTCCCTTTTCTTAAGATCTGTCCAGAATGACTCATGGTAATTCCGCTATAGAAAGAAACAGACTCTCTTCCAGCCCTACTCCATCTACCTAGGATAAGGAAGGTGTGTGTGGCCCTAGGGGTTATGTTCCCCCACCCCTGTCTTTCCCCTGTGCACACAGCTGGGCAAACGGTGGCTTTCGGGAAAAGGATATAAAGTGGTCTGGCCGGTTAGCTCACTCAGTAGAGTGTGGCGCTGGCCCCATACTGGTCAACTGCCCATCCCCAACCCCCAAAAAGGAAAAGGATGTAGACTCTCAAGCCCTATACATACCAATACTTTCTTCTTCTAAGGATTCCAGGCCCCCTTCTGAACCTCTTCCAGGCTTCGAAGGCTTCCCTAAGATGCAGCTCACCTGCTTCCCCATATCTGTCTGATTATTCATCTCATGTGGGTAGCTTTCCGAGTCTCTGCTCATCTGAACCTCCATGGGCTGCTCTTTGCCTGTAAGCTTGGTTTTGCCTGGAAGTTGGTATCAAGGGTGAATAAGGTCCAAGGGCTGAAGAACAGGGCAGATAGTGATGGGGGAAAGAAAAAATGAAAGGACTTGAAGAGGGGGAAGAAGGGGCCTAGATGGGGGTGGGGGAGCAGACACAGAGACCAAGGGATCCAGAAATGAAAGTGGAAGGAAGCTGCTTCTCAAATGGGATTTGGAAAGCTTCTGGCTAAGCTCTTTGTTGACACCACTATTTTGCCCTTAGATGGTCAGAGCCAAGTTGGAGTAGGACAGGTCTGGCCCCTCCAAGGATTTACTACCCCAGTCTTCCAGCACTTACAAATTGTACTCCAGCAGATTGTACCCCAAGGTAAGCAAAAGCTGGAGAACAGAGATTGGGGCCTGATCAGATATGGGGGTAGGGAAGGCAGTGAGTGGCTGTTTGACCTGAGGACAGGCTTTCTCTTCTCCAAGTGTCTCTACTTGAAACTCTCTTGTCACCTTCACATCATGGAGAAGGGGGTGAGACAAGAGTGGGAGTGGAGTCTTGATGGGTGGGCTTTTTGCACTCAAACTCCCTGGAAGAGCCCAGCAGAAACTTCTGGAAGGAACCCCTGAAAGAAGCCAGCATCCAACACCTTGGGATTAATCCCAAACTCTGGCACTATCGGAGATTTTCCAGAACCAGGACTCCTTAAGTTCTCAGCCAGGAGAACACAAACACACACACACATCCCTCAGCCTCTGAGTAGGAAGCAGGGGAAATTGAAATGAGGGTACTTCAAAGAGTTCACGGAAAATAGAATTAAAAGATAATATGAATCTCTCCATGAACTTTTCGAAGTACCCTTGTATGATAAACAAAGGGGAGTAATGAAAGGGAATGGACAGTCCATTTGAAACAGATGGCTGACCCTTCCTTAGAACAAGTTTTATGAAAGGGGAGAGTGGAAAAGAGGCAGGAAATCTGCCTGCAGTTCATATTACTACTACTGATGCCTAATGTGTATATAGTGACTTAGAGCAGAAGTTCTCAAAGTGCATCCCAGACCAGCAGCACCAGCATCAAAAGGGAACCTGCTGGAAATGCAGTTCTTGATTTTTACTCCAGATGTACTGAATCATAAACTCTATGGGTGGGGAACAGCTATCTGTGCTTTAACAAGCCTTGCAAGAGATTCTGATATACACTGAAGTTGGAGAATCACTGCCTTAGAGTTTTCTAAGCAGTCTTTACATCCCTCATTTAATCCTCACAATAGCATAAAATAAATTATCAAAGAGACTGTAAGCATAATTCTAATTGAATATTACATTCCAGGCACTTTGCTAAGCAACTTTTATACATCATCTCATTTAATTCTCTCCACAAAATATGATCCGGTATGTACTTGAAAGAAAGATCACTCTTGTCCAGGAGTGGGTCAGTCAGAGTGTCCCGGGTGTCAACTGACACCATCTTTTCATCCTTCAGGTCTGTTCTGGAAGGATGACATCGCCCAGGATGTGATGACCCAAAAGATGGAGCACATCAGCAGACTCCAGCTCCAAGATCCATGTCTGACGGGTGGGAAGGCAGTTTTTCCCACTAAAACCACTGGGGTGAGGTACGTGAGGCCTTTGTCCAGTCCATGCTGTCTGGCAGACAAATGGAAGAGGGAAGGAATGGGTACTAAAACTGCAGATAGGAGCTGCCAGGAGCACTATAAAGAGAATGATTTAGAGGTCCTGTCTGGGATCAGCAGGGAAAAATTCCATGATCCATTAGTGATATCTGTGAAAGGAGGGGAGGTTGGTGTTAGCAAGCCTAGGTCCTATTTGTCATCCTGTCTCTTCCAGGGGCAAGCAAGAGGAGAAACTTCAACTCTTACTCCCCAAGGTGATATTTAGGTGTCTTTTCAAGAATTGTGAATTTCTGACCTTGTATCTCATCACTTTCCCTCTGGGCCCATCTCACCCTTTCTTCCTCTTTCTTGACTCCTGGCAGAGCCCAATGGCCAAGGTGAACAAGCAACAGTGCTTTACTTCCAAAGTGGTCTTGAAGGCCTTGAAACAAGAGGTGGTCAAGCCTGTCAAGGTGAGGGGCTTTCTTTTTCTAGGGAGGTTGGAATCACCAGAGACCTGTTTAAGGGAGGGAGGCAGGTATGAAGGAAGAAATGGGTGTTGAGGTGAGAACAGACAAGCTGAAGAAAAGATTTATTTTCTCAATCAAAGGTTACCCCCACTTTCCTATGTATCTCACAGATTCTCTATGAGTGTCCATATTGGGGGGGGGGCATGATGCAGATGCTGGGAGCCTGCAAGGAAAAAATGATCTATAAGATCGTGCATATGCATTGAGTTGAAAATAGGTATTGAAAACTGCCGAGTTTTCAAAATTAGATTAAATGTCCTCCTTTCACATACAGTCTCTTGTATATAGCAAATAATAGCAAAACTCCCTTGGATAAATGGGAGATGCAGCCAGGAGGACCTCACACTCAGCCTCCCCCTTGCTCTACTCTGTGTCCTGGGCAAGGCTCTGGAGCATCTCCTTGGGATCCTTGAACTCTTCAGAATCCATGTTGGAAACAACCTATCCAGTACTCCCTTCTATCTTTATAGATGAGCAGTTGGGGCCCAGCCTGGTCACAGGACTTACTCAAGGCTGCATAGAGAGTTCATGGCAGAGCCAAGACTAAACCCAGGTCTCCTGATTTCCACCTCTTTCCCCTGCACAGCTCCTGCCCTTCCTCTCTAGGACTGCAGTGGGGGTTGATCTGTTTCAAACACTGAAGTGAGGTGGTATCTCAACGTAGTTTTAATTTGCATTTCTCCAATGGCTAGAGATGTTTAGCATTTTATCATGTACCTGTTGGCCATTTGTATGTCTTCCTTTGAAAAATGTCTATTCAGCTCCTTTGCTCACTTTTTAATTGGGTTGTTTTTTTAGTGTATAATTGCTTGAGTTCTGTGTATATTCTGGATATTAATCCCTTGTTGGATGCCTAGTTAGCAAAAATTTTCTCCCATGTTGTAGGTTGTTGTATCACTCTGTTGATTGTTTCCTTTGCTGTGCAGAAGCTTTTTTGTTTGATATACTCCCATTTGTTTATTTTTTTCTTTTACTGTTTGTGCTTTCAGGCTCATGTTCATAAAGCCTGTGCCCAGACCGAGTTGCTGAAGTGTTTCAACTATATTTTCCTTTAGTAATTTTAGTTTCAGGTTTTACACTTGTCTTTAATCCATTTAGAGTTGATTTTAGTGTATGGTGAGAGATACATATCTAGTTTTATTCTTCTGCATATGGACATCCAGTTTTCCAAGCACCACTTGTTGAAGAGGCAGTCTTTTCCCCAATGTAGATTTTTTTTTGCCTTTGTCCAATATCAGATTGCTGTAAGCCTGAGAGGTGATTTCTGGGTTCTCAATTCATTCCACTGGTCAGAATGTCTATTTTTATACCACTACCATGCTGTTTTGGTCACAATAGCTTTGTGGTATAATTTGAAATCAGGTAGTGTTATGTCTCCGACTTTATTTTTTTTGCTCAGGATTGCTTTGGCTATGCAGGATCTTTTGTTTTTCCATAAGAAATGTAAGATTCTTTTTTTAATTTCTGTGAAGAATGTCATTGGTATTTTGATGGGGATTGCATTGAATCTGTAGAGTGCTTTGGGTAATATAGACATTTCCACAATTTTAATTCTTCCAATCCAAGACCATGGTATATCTTCATATCTTTTTATGTCATCTTTAATTTCTGTCAGCAGTGGTTTGTAGCTCTCATTGTAGAGATCTTTCACCTCCTTGGTGAAATTGATCCTTAGGTATTTTATTTTTTTTTGTGACAATTGTAAATGGGCTTACTTTCTTTATTTCTCTTTCTGTTCATTCATTATTTGAGTATATAAATGCAATTGATTTGGGGGCATTTATTTGTATCTTGCAACATTATTGAAGTTATTAACCAGCTCTAGGAGTTTTTTGATAGAGTCTTTAGGTTTTTCTAAATATAGTATCATGTCACCTACAAATAGAGAAAGTCTGACTTCATCTTTTCCAATCTAGATTCTCTTTATTTCTTTCTCTTGCCCGATTGCTTTGGCTAGTACCTCCAGTACTATGTTAAATAGAAGTGGAATGGACAGGTATCAAGATTGGGTTTCTCTAAGGAATTGGGACTTGGCCAAACCATATCTCATACATTTAAGTAACCCAGAGAAATTAAGTGACTAGTTCTTGGTAACATAGATTCTTAGTCACAGCACTATGCTTGCCATCTCCCCTCTACTTGTTGAATTCAAGGATGTAGATAAACCCAGAGCAAATTTGCAGAGGTTGGAAAAATAAAACTTATAGGAGAAGTGAAATAATCTGATAATTCTGGGACTGAGTGAATGTGTAAAAAAGATGGGAGTCTTTAAAAAGAAGGTAGGTTTAATCCTTACTGCAGAGGACCAGATTATATGATTTGGATCTTATTTTTGATAGACAATGAGGAGGCACTGAAGGTCTTTGAGCATGGGAATGACACAATGAAGGCTGTGCTGAGGAAGAATAGCCTCACATTTCTGTATAAGGATGGGTTAGGGAGAGGGAGGAGACTGGGGACATTTTAGAAAGACTTGCAATGGTGGGAATATGCCACACAAGGACCTGAACTTGAATGAAAGAGGACATTTATGAGAGATATTTTGAAAGATAAGTTAATAGACTTTGACAACTGCTAAGGGTTGAATTCTATTGCCCTAAAACTCATGTGCTGAAGTCCTAATCTCCGGTACCTCAGAATGTAACTTTATTTGAAAATAAGGTTGTTGCAGATGTAATTAGTTAAGATGAGGTCATTAGTGTGGACCCTAATCCAATGGGACTTGTGTCCTTATAAAGGGGAAATTTGGAGAGATGGGCACAAAGGGAAGACAATGTGAAGAGACAGAGGGAGATGAAAGCCTTCTACACAGCAAAGAGACAGGCCTGGAACAGGTTCTCCCTAAGAGTTCTCAGAAAGAACCCACCCTGCCAACATCTTGACTTCAGATTTCTAGCCTCCAGAACTGTGAGACCACAAATTCCTGTTGTTTATGCCACTCATTCTGTGGTACTTTGTTACCCTACTTTGTTACAGCCCTAGCATAGCAAACTAATACAGATGACTGGGTTTTGTTGAGAGAGGAGCCATACCTGAATTTAGAGACGTTCTGCCAGGGGGAATTATATGCTGCTCACAAAATAGGGACATCTGGGGCCGGCCCGGTGGCACACTGCTACAGTGCGCCGCTTGGGAAGCGCGGTGGCACTCCTGCCGAGGGTTCAGATACCACATACAGACCGGCCGCTCACTGGCTGAGTGAGGTGTGGGAGCAACACCGAGGGTTGCG
>NW_007730511.1:7334-10031 GCF_000696425.1 Galeopterus variegatus
AGGGTTGCGATCCGTTGCCGGTCACGAAAAAAGACAAAAAGGAAAAAAAAAAAAAAACAGGGACATCTGGAGGACTGGTTGGGGAAGGAAAATGGATTTACTCTTAAGGGTTAAAGCTGGAAGCTTATTCAAGAGCATTGCAACAGCAATTTTCTCCTGTCTCTCTCCTACTTTATTACTTTTTCCCTGGATGCCTGATTATTTTCATCAACACATAATTTATGCTGCAATATCTCCTACATTTAATATTTTTCTCAGTTTCTGCTTCTGGTAATGGTGTACTAAATAACTCATACTCCTCAAGACCCTGCTGAAGACAACTTGTCTTAGTCTGATTCCTCCCCAAAGCAAAGCCTGAAATAAGGGCTTCCATGGGGGTCATTTAGTTTGGAAGAGATTGCAAAATCAAGGTCTGGCCAGTTAGTTCAGTTGGTTAAAGTGTGGTGCTGATAACACCAAAGTCTGAGGCTCAATCTTTGTACCTGCTAGCTGCTAAAAAGAAAAAGAAAAAAAAAAGATTGCAAAATGAAGAGTGAGAGAATGAGAAGAGTGAAATAGGAGGGCTTGGAAAGCTAATTCAAGGGTGCATTAATAAGTTGTGAGCAACTGGAGATCAGTTCTTCTTCTGGGGACTGACTCTCCCAGGCATCACATATAAGATGCACCTCAAAATTGTCCTTCTAATGAAAAGGAAAGTATTTATCCTCTAGTTCCCATCTCCAATTGGGTCAAGAGTTGCACTATGGGATGTTAATTTCCTCATACTTCCAGGTTTTTCATGCATAAGAATGACTGTTTTTCATTCATAAGAATGACTGAGCAGATTCCCATGGGTATCTAATGCTGTGGTAGCAGAGAAGACCCANAGCTTTGTAGTGCAGGTGAGGTAGGTGAGGTCATATTATGCCTGCATGCAGCTGGTGGCTGCAGCAATGACTGGAGTTAAAATGTAGACCAAGAGAATGCAAGAGCCGTAAGTGGTGTCTGATATATCTTTAAAAGGTGGATTAAAAATTATCTAAAATCTTTTTTAAAGCATCAAGGAGCTAGCAAGAAAAGGAAGAGTAACTGACCGAGGTCAAGATCCAGGACAGGAACAGAATCCAGAGATGGTAAAGCCAATGTTCAGGGTTGCATTGGACTGGAGAAATTCTCCATTCCTAAGAAGCAGATGAAAGGCTGATTCAGACAGCCTAAGAAAGCTAGAAAAGTAGATGTCAGAGTCTAGGGCATGTGAAAGGAAGAATTTTAGTAAGCTGCTCTCTGTTTTGGCCTGGAACCAATAAGGAAACTCCAAAAACAAGGATAAAATGGAAGTAAATCAACCCTTGTTGAGACTGCAGCATGGCCTTGAAATGGGATTAAGGTTATATCAGATTGCTAGAACTTTAAGGCACCTGCAAAAGTTAATGAAAATTCCCTAAGACCTTAAATTATTCCTACTAATAATTTTTAAACATTATGCTCTGCACTATAGATAACAGAAACAGACCCACAGTGATTCCAGTGGTTCTAGTGCAAAACGACTGTGCTTACTATGTTCAATCATATAAAAGCCAAGCTGTAATTTTTTTTTTTTAAAAAGGTGACCAGTAAGGGGATCTTAACCCTTGACTTGGTGTTGTCAGCACCACGCTCTTCCGGGCAAGCCATGGGCCTGCCCCCAAATTGTAATTTTTGACAGGGAACTAGAAAGTAATATATAAGATTTTTTAAAAGAATCAAATACCTCAAAATACATGAGGCAAAAACTGATAGAACATAAAGGAGAAATTTAAAAAATCATTTTTTATGATTGGAGATCTCAGCACCTCTCTGTCAGTAATTGATAGATGAAGCAGACAGATCAGTAAGGCTATAGATGAGCTAACCAAAACTATCAGTCTATTGATCTCATTTACTCTTAGAATACACCATCCCACAACAGCAGAATACACATTCTTCTAAAGCGCACATGAAACTTTTACTAAGATAGACCACCAAAAGACACACATTTATAAATTTAAAAGAATAGAAATCATACAAAATATGTTCTCGGACTACAGTGGAATTAAATTAGAAATCAATAACAGAAAGATAGCTGGAAAGTACACAAATATCTGGGGAAAAAACACCCTTCTAAATAGCTCACGAGTAAAAGAAGTTTCAATAGAAATTTTTAAATACTTTGAACTAAGCAAAAATGGAAATACAATTTATCACAATTTGTAGGATGCAGTGAAAGCTGTGTTTACAAAGAAATTTAAAGTGATGAATGTGTATATTAGAAAATAAAAAATGATCTAAAATCAATAAACTAGTTTACACTTTAGGAAACTAAAGAAAGAATAGCAGTTTAAGCCTAAAGTGAGCAAAAGAAAATAAATAATAAGAATTAGAGTAGAAACTGATAAAATTGAAAACAGAAAAATAATAGGAAAAAATCAATAAAACTCAAAAGCTGGTTCTTTGGGGGGAAAAAAAGGAATCAAATAGAAATTCTAAAACTTAAAAATATAAGAACCAAAATGTCACATTTGTTAATAGGCTTGACAGCTGAAAGAGAACTGTTGTGTCAGAAATAGGCCAGAATAAACTTATTCCCTCCCCCCAAAAGGTATAAAGAGACAAAGGATGGAAAATGTGGAAAAAAAAGTAAAAAAACATAGAGGTACAGTGAGGATGTTTAATGAAACATTAAGTTAATGGAAATCACAG
>NW_007730511.1:10723-57658 GCF_000696425.1 Galeopterus variegatus
GAGAAGAGAGAGAATAGGGCATAGATAATTTTTTAAAAGACAGTAGCTTGAAATTTTCCCAAAACTATGGAAAGATATCAATCCAAAGATTCAAGATTACCAGCAAATCCCAAACAGAATATTAAAAAACAAAACAAGCAAACAACAACAACAAAAACACCATCCCTAAAAACAACATAGTCAATCTGCAGGAAACCAAAGACAAAGAAATAATATCTTGAAAGCAACCATGAATATAGTGAGAGAGAAGATTACTTTCAAAGGAGCAATATTGTGTCTGAAAACTCCACAACAGCAACAATAAAAGACAAAAGATAGAGGAATGTATTTTAAATGTCTTGAAAGAAAATAACTGTCAACATAGAATTCTATAACTAGCAAAATTATCCTTCAAAATGAAGGAGGGGTTCCATTACTGCCTAGTATGCTCAGAAGAACATTGTTCCAATTCTAACAACAAGGAAAGAGCTGGCTTAACTACAAAATCATAACTTTTCTTTAATCTGTCAAAGGGCTAAGGTCACAGAGAGCTGGTTCATTTCAGGGCAGATTTAGATAGAAACTTTCAGGTTTCTTACATCAACCTTGAACCAAAATTTTAAGCCCCGAGCTACTGTAGTAATTTTCTTCCTCCCAGGTTCTTCAGTGCACACAGAAACAACCAACCAATCCCAGTACACTCTTTATTTTCCTAAAATTCTCTATGACAACAAACACTTGGTCCTCCAGAGCCTTATCTTCTATAGGCACTTGATTACAGGTATCTACAAGGCATAATTTGAGGAATTGTTTTTCCATTGTATGTCATGGATTACCCCTGTATCACTAATGGTCATTCACGTCTACAAATCCAATCAGTTGAGAGAATCATCCTTAACATTCCGTTCCTTGGAAACACTGTTGGTACCAAATTCTTATTACTTCAAGGTTCAATCAGAGAAGCATAATCACAAGGAGATATATATAGGAGGGAGACAGAAGCAGTTTGCATTCACATGGCAGAGAGAACAGTATACTCTAAAACTGTCTTACTTCAGGGCTATGTCAACTCTCCTGTTCTCTATAAAAATATGGTCTGGAAAGACCTTTTTTACTTTGATATTCGCAATAGGCTCAATGTTTGTGTCTCCCCACCCCAACAAATTCATATGTTGAAACCCGACCTCAATGTATTAGGCAGTGGAGCCTTTGGGAGGTAATTAGGTCATGAAGGTGGAGCCCTCATGAATGGGATTAGTACCATAATCAAAGGGACCCCAGAGAGCTCTCTTGCCCACCTTCTTCCATGTAAGAATACAGTGAGATGTCGGCAGCCTGAAACCTGGCAGAGGGCCCTCACCAGAACCTGACCCTGCTGGCACCCTCATCTCAGGCTTCCAGCCTCCAAAACTGTTAGAAATAAATTTCTGTTGTTCATAAGCCACACAGTCTATGATAATTTTTTATAGTAACCCAAACCGACTAAGACAGTATACCACAGAAAATCACACTGGTTCATCACTGTGATGATATTGTGCTAATTGGATATGGTAAGCAGGTACCAAGTACCTTAAATGCCATAAAATACATACATGTGTGGAAGAAGAATCTCAAGAAAGTTCAGAGTCCTGCAACATTAACGAAATATCTAGGGGTCCAGTTGTCTGTGGCATGTTGAGATGCCCCTCTCTAAGTGAGATAAGTTTCTTTACCTTGTACACTTACCACAATAAAAAAGAGACAATACTCTTTGGGAAAGAGTAGGCCTTGTTGGTATTTGAGGCAACATACAACACATCAAATGTGCTACTCTGACCTATTTACCAGTAATCTGCCAAGCTTCAAGTGTGACATGAAGCAAGAAAATGTTCTGCAGCTGTTCATGTTGCAATGCAAGCAGTCCTTTCACTTGATTATTATGACTCAGTCATCCCAGTGGCATTGGAAGTGTCTGTGGAAGACTGAAATGTCATATGAATCCTCTGGCAAGCCTCAGTAAGATTATCGTAGTGTAGATCCCTAGGATTTGGGAGTAAGGTCATGCCCTTTGATGCTATCAGTTATTCTCCATTTGAAAAGCATCTCCTAGTTTTCTACCAAGCTCTGGTATAGACTGTACACCTGGCTACGGGACAACAAGTAATTATGTACTGGGCATTATCTGACCCACAAGTCATAAAACTGGAGGTTTATCACAGCATTCTATTGTTAAATATAAAAGGTGTATATGAGACTGGGCCCAAGAAGATCTGGAAGAAACAAGTATGTTGCATGAGTAGGTAGCTCAGATTCCTACTGCTTCACTGCTTCTCCCACAACCTTATTTATGGATTCATGGTGAATTATCTATGATTAGCTAACAGAGGAAGAAAAAGCATGAGCCTAATTTGTAGATGTCTACACAAAATGCAGGCATCAGCCAGAAGTGGAAGGCTGCTGCATTACAGCTCAACTCAGAAGTGTCCACGAATTACATTGGTGAAGAGAAATCTCCTCTGTGGGAAATTATGTTGGTAGATCTGATGTCTGTTCAGAATTGAAGAAGAGAAGATCTGAGGTACAGACCTATACTGATACAGTGTTTATGGCTAACAGGTTGGTTGGCTGATCAAGGACTTGAATAGATCAAGATATGAACATCTGTGACAAGGAGGTCTGGGATGCATCACTTAGAATGGACACAGAGTGTGAAGATAGTCATGATTTCCTGAGTAAATGACCATCAGAAGGCAGATACTGTGGATAAGGCTGTCAATAATCAAGCGAAATGACCTGTTCTAAACATCGGTCTACCCTCGCAATGGACAGAGTGTGAAGATAGTCATGATTTCCTGAGTAAATGACCATCAGAAGGCAGAGACTGTGGATAAGGCTGTCAATAATCAAGCGAAATGACCTGTTCTAAACATCGGTCTACCCTCTTTGATGATATCTATTGGTCATTCTATTTCCCCAGTCACCCTGGTGCTTTACTAATGAGCCAATGGATATGGTGGGAGAGATTGGAGCTATACATAGGCTTAACAATATGGACTTCCCTCCCCAAGAATGATCTGGTTATGGCCACCCCTGAATATCAATTTGCCAACAGCAGAGGATAATGTTGAGTCCTCAGTATGCCTCAGCAGCAACCTGGTGACAGATTTTTCGTCTGAATTCCTTTCACCATGAAAAGAGGCAGTAGTTTATATTTTGGATATTGATTTGCCTTTTCTGTCTATAATGCCTCTGGCAACATTCACTCACCATTATGAATTTACAGAATTATTTATCCATCCCCATAGGTTCTAGAACCAAGGAGTAAAGGTCAGAGTGGCCTGTCGTACTATCATATCTCAAACTCTCTGAAAGAATGTTTATTTCCCATCTCTTCCCTGATGAGTTTTCAGGTCCTACTGCCTAAGGGGAAAATGCTTTCACCACAGTCATAGTAATGTTTAATTGGAATCTGAGACTACCACCTGGTCACTTTGGGTTTCTCGTGCCACTGAGCCAATATACAGATATAGGTGTCACTATATTAGCCACAGTGATTGAGTTACAAGGTTGGGAAGTTGAGTTGTGCTATAAAATGATGGCAAAGAAGATTATTACTGGAACCAAAGAGATTAACTTAGGCTCTTTACATTCTCTTTCCCAGTAGTCCTGGGTCAACAGAAAACTGTAGAAACCAAATAAAGCCAGGAACATAAAAGACTCAGATCTTGCAGAAAAAAAGATCTGCCTCAACCCACCAGTTCAAAAATTCTATCCAGTCAAAGTGTTGACCAAGGTAAGAAAACTATAAAATGGGTAAAGGAGTAAGGGAGATGTAATTATCAGTTTAGGTTTCAGAACAAGCTAGAGAAACAGGGATTGTAGCAGCTATGTCTGAAGCAACTTGATATGAAAATTTCCTTTTTTTCTCCCACTTCTCTTCCCTGCTACGTTATACTGAGAGCACTGGTGTTAAACAACATTTTAGGATTCATATGAGAGTATGTCTGAATTAAGGGATATGGTGAGGGCACAAGGTTTTCATCCAAACAAAGGATAAGAGTGGAAGCTAGGATCAAGCTAGATATTCCCCATTTTCTCATCCATATTCATGCTCCATCTTTCTTCACCCTGCTGTATGCCCGCATGCTGATGTCTATGGACTGCATCAACCACAGGCTCTTGCTCACTGGCTTCTGGTTGCATTGGCCAATAGTAAGTATCGGCAGGAGATCAGAGGCCAAAAAGAGAGAAAGCTCAAGCTACATATCCCCTTGGCTCCTTCTATGACCACATGTGAATTGACAAATGTTCATATTCCTTTACCCGTCCATACCTTTATAAATAGTTCCTTCATTAAACTCTTCTCGTTTACTCTGATTGAATGTGTCATCTGTTCCTGGCCAAGTTCAAGACTGATATTTGGGTTTAATAGAAGATTATACACAGCTGAAAAGAAAATTAGTAAATTGTAATATATTTCAAAAGAAAATATCCAGAATGAAGTATAAAGAGACAAAAAAACAAAAAGGAAAATACAGAAGATAAGGTAGAACCATAGAGGATACCACAAAAAAGTCTAATATATTTTATCCAGATCCTCAGAAGGAAAGGAGCAAGAAAATGGAGCACAATCAATATTTAAAAAGATAAGGTGTTTCAAAACTGATGAAATACATCAAGCCACATATTCAAGGGCTTTTTGAGTCCCAAGAGAATAAAAATAAATAAATCTCTACCTAGTCACAGTCCAGTAAAACTATTGACAAGCAAAGATAGATTACCTCCAAAACAGTAACAATTAAGGGCCGGCCCATGGCTAACTTGGGAGAGTGCGGTGCTGATAACACCAAGGCCACAGGTTTGGATCCCTATATAGGGATGGCCGGTTAGCTCACTGAGTGAGTGTGGTGCAGACAACACCAAGTCAAGGGTTAAGATCCCCTTACTGGTCATCTTTAAAAAAAAAAAAAAAAAAAAAAAACAGTGACAATTATATTGAGAGATTATTTGTCCAAAAAAAAAAGAGGGGGAAGGAACAAATGAGCAGATACCTTTTTTTTTTTTAAAGATGACTGGTAAGGGGATCTTCACCCTTGACTTGGTGTTGTCAGCACCACGCTCTCCCAAGTAAGCCAACCGGCCCTCTCTATATAGGGATCCGAACCTGTGGCCTTGTTGTTATCAGCACCACACTCTCCCGAGTGAGCCACAGGCCGGCTCTGAGTAAATACCTTAAGTTTGTCCCTAGGCTTCACTCTTCACCTGTCTTCATCCTATTTTCTGTCCCAGGAAGCTGACCTATATAAATTACTTTAATGAGCTCCCTCTTCCTCTAGATTCTGGTTAGGTTAGGACAATGGGAATAGCCAAAAGGAGACCAGAGGGAAAAAATAAAGGTGAAAATAGGGTATTTGTTTCACCGAGTCCCTCCCTGTAAGGTTGTTTGAAGCTATCTGCTTCCCCAACACACATGTGCAATAGGAAACATGTAGAAGGTATACATATTCACAGCATTCATGATAACGCAAGAGCAGTTATCAAAATTCATCCGTAGTTAGAGGTACATGCTCAGGTTATAAAACTGTAAAGAAAAGCAAAGAAACATGGTCAACAATAGAATGGATAATGGTTACCTTTGGGAAGAGGTAATGACTGGGGGACACAATAAGACTTCTGGGGTGTGAAAATGTTCTATTTCTTGACCTGGGTTACATGAGTGTTCAGTTTGTGACCATTTATTTGAGCTGTTCATTTTTGCTTTGCACATTTATATTTCACAATTTACAAAGTTTTATAAAAGGAAATAAATGGGGTGAAGTGGTAAAGATGACAGGGGGAATTGTGGGAGATGCAGAGAAGACTTATCTGAGAAGATCTTATCACATAGTCACATAGTTTTGATTTTGGACAATGCCAATATGTAAATACTTTACATTGTTCAAAAAATAAAATTATGCAAAGAATAAAAAAGCAAACACTAACATTGAAAGCAAAGTGAAGCAAAAAACCCTAATTACATATCAAATTGGTAAACATAACTACACAAACAAAAGAACTATTTTAAACGACTTTAGAACACAGTATTTTGAAGGCATATATTTCTAGAATTAAATCCCTTTTTTTTTTTGGCGGCTGCCTGGCTTGGGGATTTGAACCCTTGACCTTGGTATTATTAGCACCCCACTCTACCAATTGAGCTAACAGACCAGCCCTCTAGCGGTTATATTCTAAGAACAAAATAAACTGCCCCAAATCCTAAACTTTATTCATTGTTTTGTTAGTAGAGTAATATTTGTATTATTATTATTTGTAAATTATTGTATGTATATTGTAAGATTAAATATACAAGTGATTATGTTAATGTCATTAGGAACCAAAATTTTCAGGGTAAGAATAAAGAGCTGCAAGTATAAAGTCAAGAGTTCAGTAAAAATCAGTTAAATTTTCACTGGAAATATCTGTGTGTGTGTGTGTGTGTGTATCCCAATATCCTAGCTCTGTGCACTGAAAGGGTCTAGAAGTAACATCATCTCAATAGCTATTCTCACCCTAAAACTCAGATTGTGGTCTTTTAAATCAGTCTTTACCAAAAGCTACTAAGTCTCTTTTAAGGAATGGCTGCTTCCATGTCTGCGGCAGGGATCAAAAGAGGAACCTGGTACATCTTGGAGTGTCAGAAAGCAAGGGAGCTTTTAATGATTAACGGGATGTTTCTAAAGGATGCCAGAGAGCTTAAATGAGCTTTCACTGCTTAATCTGAGACAATTTAAATATCAAAAAGAATAATTATCATAATTAATTTATACACACCGAATATACAAAAATCCATACTTCCACAGATACTCAAAAAAGAAAAATCATAGAAAATATTTCTTAAAAACTTATTTGTCACTGTTAGAGGTAACTATTACACTACAACAACTCCTTACTCTACAAATGGGTAGTTAAAGAAAAAAAAAAAGAATGGATGCTACCTTTCCCACTGGAATTGTATTTCAGGGTAACTAAGCCAGATGATGAGAGAAAGCCCTTCCCTACAAAACAGTATCAGCTAGTAAATGTAAAAAGAATGATAGAATTTAAAAAATTACCATTATGCAATCTCTAATGAAATAATTTAGTTGAGGGTCATCAATGAACAGTAAAGCCATTAGGTAAAAAGTTGATGGAGAACTAGATATTATCACGGTGCCAAAGTATCATCCCACAAATTACATGCTGGTCACATTAGGAAAACAACTTTACCTACAGAGATCTGGCTGTCTCTACCTTAAACCAATGATCAATTTTAGCATCATTAATAGTGAGACAGCCATGCACTTCCTGAAATGATGCAATCAGAGGTATTTTCCTGTTCAAAATGTTTAATCTAATCCAATCTAAGATTTCAGGTATAACTTGTAGTCTACAGGAAATACAGGGAATATATAGATTATACACAGTAGCAATACAGGGAAATACATCACGAGAAAACAATCAAACACAAAAGGTGGGGAGTTCTAAAGAAGAATTGACCTAGCCTCTTAACAAGACAATGTCAAAAATGGGGGTGAGGGATATGGTGTCTATGCTAATTTAAAGATATAACCAAATACAATGGTAGTCCTTGGCTGACTTCTATTTTGAGCAAAGCAGCTGAGAAGGGCATCTTCTGAAACAATTTGAGAAATTTGTATATGAATTGAACATTAAATGATAGTAGGGGATTATTGAAAATTTTATAAGTCATAATAGCATTTTGATTGTGTGAGAAAATGTCTTTATTTCTTGAAGATGTATATTTAAATATTTCTAGGAGAAACATGACGTCTATCATTTATGTTTAAATACTAAAAAGAAGGAAATACGGCAAAAGACTGCCAAGTCTAGATGATGAGTGTATGAATATCCATTATGCACTACAGTCCCCCCCCCCTTTTTTTAATTTTACTGCAAAGCAAGAGAGTAAAGTGATCAGATTTTAACCTTAGAATTTTCCCCACTATTGGGTAAGAAGAGTGGAAGCAAAAGACCAGTTAGGTGATTACTGCTAAAGTCGTGATGAAAGAGCACAGTGGTTTAGATCGGGTGGTGAGGACGGAGAAAGGTGGTAAATATTTTGCAGGTAGAAACCTTAAGATTGTTGATAGGCTCATGGTGGGAGAGGGCAAGAGAAGGGAGGGTCAAAGTTAATAACAAAAACTGATACTTATCAGGGCCGGCCCGTGGCTTAGCTGGGAGAGCCTGGTGCTGACAACACCAAGTCAAGGGTTAAGACCTCCTTACCGGTCATCTTTTAAAAACAAACAAACAAAAAAAACCCTAATTCTTATCGAGTGTTTAGAAAGGGCAAGTCCAGCCATCGTTCTAAGTGATCCACAGGATTTTGACTCACATAATCCTCACAACCCCCTTGTGAGGTGGGTACCACTATCACCTTTACGGGGCAGGAAACTTGGTTGCAGACAGGTTAAGCAACTTCCCCGAGGTTATACCGCTAGTAGGCGGCACTGTTAGAACTGGAATCCAGGTACGCTCGCCTAACCATTCCTGCTCTTTAGGATGACACCAGTGCCGTAATGAAGATGCATAGGAGTACCTATTCTATTCTCTTTTACACTCCTCACCTTAGTGTTTATGCACCCCGACCCACGTATCTTTCCTGGCCCCCACCCAACTTGGGACCAGGAGATAGAGGAGAGGGGTGGGGCCCAGTGGGAATTCTAGAGAGTCGCTATTTGGTGGAGGAGGGTTGGGTTGAGTAGGTCCCCCGCTAGGACAGGGCTCTTACGCCACGTGTGACGCAAATAAGCGTAAGAGCCGGGGGTGGAGATGCCGTCACCATTCGCCCGCGGTTGGCCGAGTTGCGGAGAGACGGGTGTGCAGACCCCGCCTCCGAGGTGGGAGGGGAGAGGCAGGCCCCGCCTGGGCCCCTCTGGCAGGCTCCCGCCGGCGTCGCTGCGGCTCTGGCGGGGGAACCAACGCTCCGAGCTCGGAAGGAGGAAGGATGCGGCGCCCGCGGCGGCCTGGGGGTCCCGGGGGATCCGGGGGTCTTCGGCTGCTCCTCGGCCTCCTGCTGCTCAGCAGCCGCCCGGGGGGCTGCAGCGCCATTAGTGCCCACGGTCAGGAGGAAACTTGGGGGGGGAATATGGGGCCGGGGGCAGGGTTAGGGGGAAGTGTCACAAAGGTAGGAAGCTCAGGTAGAATATGTGGAAGACGCATGTGGGGTGGGGTCGGGTGGGGGAAGGCACTATGAGATGAGGAAGATGGGGGCGTGTGGGAGGAAAGGGGCGTAGGCCTGGAGGTGGGGCTGGCAATACGGGGGCGGGACCCAAGAGGAGTGGGTTCAGGCGAAGACCGAGGGTTCAGGAGGAGGACTGGGGGTGCATGTGGGGAGAGGGACTTAGAGACAGGCTATGAGGCCATGGGAGAAGCAAGTCTCACTGAGGCGCCAAGGCGGTGGTGACCGGCGCTAAAGAATGGGAGGCGGGGGAGCAGGGAGGGGGCGGAGAAGAAGGGGAGCTCCGGGCGGTAGGAGCCTAGGAGCCGGAGACCGGCCGCAGGCATGGGGTCCCAGCTCCCAGTGGAGGGTTGGGCCGAGAGAGGAGCCAGGGTTTCTCTTTAAGCCTTGAGAGGCCGATTGCTGCGATCTGATCTATAAAGAGAGGGAAAGCTGGGGGAGGAGGCAGAAGCGGATGGAGAAGGGAGGGTCCCCTCCTGGCCCCCTCCCCACAGCCAGGCACGGTGCTGACTCACATCTGTGTGGACAGAGACAGTCAGCGCTGACTCACGGACCGGGGGTGGAGGTGGGAGGATGGCGCGTGGGGGAAAGGGCGCAGCCTCGCCGTGTGGCGCCCTCTTTCCCCACCCGGGCTTGGAGGCCAATGCTGGGTACTTCCTGTGACGCTGTGGATTGGCAGGATGAAACGAGGGGTCAGGTCTTGTGGAGGCCTCTCGACCTGTCACCCCTTCTCACCCGTAACTACCTCCAGGCGAGCCCTTGACGGGTCAGGCTCAGGGTTTCAGCACCGCGGACAGCTCCAGGGAGGCCCATGGGCATGCGACAATGTGGGGAGCGCTGCCTTGAAGACACCCCACCCTTACCCCTTTCCTCCACAGCGGGGAGGTGTGCTAGGCTTTCCAACTCTTCTGAGTTAGGATGCTTTTGGAGATTTGGAAAGGAAAGTTCCTTTTTCCCCAGAATTTGGTCAAAACCTCCCCACAGCAATTGTGTGAGAACACAAGTGTATAATCCTCCTCCGCCACTCCCTCCGTGCACCCGGAAGGCTTTTTCTCCCCATCACTGTTAAGCAAACTGAGGTTTTTAAGGATCCAGACTCATAGATCTTAAATTCCAAAGCCAGATCCCATGCTTCCTTCTTTTAAGAATTCCAAGCCTCTTCTCTACTCTCCTCCCCGTTTAAAGCCTTCTTTAGCTTGACCCCATGTCCTTCCCCCTATCCCAGCCTGTCCATCCATCTGACCTTTCTGTGTGTGGGTGTCTGAGCCTCTGCTCACCTGTCCTTCTACAGGCTGTCTGTTTGACCGCAGACTCTGCTCTCACCTCGAAGTCTGTATTCAGGGTGAGTGAGGCCCAGGCATAAGACTCACAAGATGGGGGTATACAATAAAAAACAAACGGGTGAAAAGGAGGCCCAGAAGGGAGGGGGGCTACTGGGCTTGGGGAAAGGGGGGACTGGCCTGGAGGAGCAGAGCTCTGAAGCCAGGAGAGGAAATGGAGAGAGTGCTGTCCACTTATAACCTGCATTTGGAAGGCCTCTTGTTCAAGCCCCCTGCTGACACGACTTTTGTGCTCCTAGATGGCTTGTTTGGACAGTGCCAGGTGGGAGTGGGGCAGGCCCGGCCCCTTTTGCAAGTCACCTCCCCAGTTCTCCAACGCTTACAAGGTGTTCTCCGACAACTCATGTCCCAAGGTGAGGTCTGGGTGCACTGGAAGAGAGAGACTGAAACTTGATTTGATATGAGTGGGAAATTGAGGGGCCACCTGACCCAAGGATTTCTCTTCATGGAACATTCCTATCACATCCACTTCTGGAGCCTCACTTTTCCAGATGTTGCTGGAGAAGAAGATAAGACGGGAGTGAGGGTGGAACCCTAGAGATGGGATATTCACATTTAGACTCTCTGAAGGAGCCCAGAGGAGGCTTCTAGAAGAAGTCACTGTAAGAGGCCTGTATCCATCTCTTTAGGACCAGCCCCTCTTTCTGCTACTGTCTGAGTGCTACAGAGCCATGAATCCTGAGGCCCTCAGCTAGAGAATGCCCCACTCATCCAATTCACTCATTCAATGAGTTTATCGAGGACTTATTATGTGGCAGGCATAGTTTTAGGTGTTTAGGAAGTATCAGGGAATAAAACAGATATCTATGCCTACTGGGGTTTACATTTGGGGGAGAAAAGGGGGGAATTCACTATATAAATTAGAAAGTATGTAGTATGTTAGAAGGTGATAAGTGTCACGGAATACTATAGCAGGATAAAGGGATCAGAAACTGTGAGGTAGGAAGCTTCAGCATTAAATTGGGTGATCAAGGTAGACCTACTGAGACTGTGAAATTAGAACAGACTTTAAGGAGGTGGGGGAGTTTGCCAAAGGGTTATCAGGGGAAGAATGTTTTAGGCAGACAAAACAGCTAGGATAAAAGCCTTAAGGCAGGAGCACAAGTATGAGGAAAGCCATGGAAGCCAGGTGACTGTAGAGAAGTGATGGAGAGGAAGAGCAGAAGATGCAGTCAGGTAGGTAGTGAGGGAAGAGACGGAGATCATTGTAGCGCCTTATGGGAGACTGTATGGACACTGGCCTTACTCTGAGTAAGAGAGGAAACCATTACAAGGTTCTCAGTATAGGGGTGTGTGGTCGAACTTCTACTTTAAAAGCATAACTCTTCGGCAGGCCCGGTGGCACACTGCTACAGTGCGCTGCTTGGGAGCACGGTGGTGCTCCCGCCGAGGGTTCGGATCCCACATACAGACTGGTTCCCGCTCACTGGCTGAGTGAGGTGCGGGCGCAACACCGAGGGTTGCGATCCCGTTACTGGTCCCGGTCTGGTACGGGCGCGACACTGAGGGTTGCAATCCGTTGCCGGACACCAAAAAGGAAAAAAAAAAAAAAAAAAAAAGCATAACTCTTGCTGCTGTGTTGAGAATAGAATGTAGGGAGTCGAGGGTTGAAGCAGGGTGTATTAGTCTGTTTTGTGTTGCTATAACACCTGAGACTGCGTGATTTACAAAGAAAATGAAATTTATTGCTTACAGTTTCTGAGGCTGTGAAGTCCAAAGTCCATCTGGTGGTGGCAACAGTGAACAGAAGTCTCATATTGCAAGATGGTGGAAGTAGAGAGAACAGAGCGAGCAAGAGAGACACTCTCTCCTTTTAAAGCCATCAGAACCACGCCCTGACCACCATTTTTAATCCATTCACTATGGCATAGTCCTAAAATCTAATCACCTCTTCAAGGCTCCACCTTTCAATTACAATAATAGGATTTCCCACCCTCTTAATAGTCACAGTGGGGGCTAAGTTTCTAATACATAGAACTTGGGGGGACACAATTCAAGCTCCAGGGAGTTTTGGGGGGACATAATTCAATCCACTACCTACTGCCCCTCCGCCCCAAACTCATGTCCTTTTCACATGTAAATACGTTCATTTCATCCCTACAGTCTTGTTTCAACTCAAAAGTCCAAAGTTCAAAGTCCTATCTATAAAATCAATATGTTATCTATTTCCAAGATACAATGGTGGGACAATCATAGGGTACATATTCCCATTCCAAAAGGGAGAAATAGGCTAAAAGAAAGGGGTAACAAGCCTCAAACAAGTCTGAAACCCAGCAGGGCAGATGTTAAATCTCAAAGCTGGCAAATAATGTACCTTAACTCCATGTTCGACTTCCTCTGAACACTGGTGTGGGGGTTGGGTCCCCAAGTCCTTGGGCAGTTCTGCTCTAGTGGCTTTCCTGAGCTCAGGCCACACTTTACCTCTCCCAGGCTGGTGTTCCACTCTGGTAGCTCCACAGATCTCGGGTCTCCATAGCAGTCCTGCTCTCACGGCTTCACTAGGCATGGCACTGATGGGGTTTCTCTGCTGCAACTCTGACCCCACATTTCTGCTCAGCGTTGCTCTGGTGAAGGCTGTCTGCAGTGACTCTGCTCCTGCAACAGATCTCTTCTTAGGCCCCCAGACTTTTCCATACATCCTTTGAAATTGGGGTGAAGGCTCCCAAGCCTCCACAGTTCTGGCATTCTGTGAGCCTGAAGACTTAACACCACATGGATGCTGCCAAGTCTTCTGGCTTGTATCTTCCAAAGTGGCGGGTCCAGCCACACCTCGGACCAATTTAGCCATGGCTGAAGCAGCCAAAGCAGCTGGCGTGCTGGTGTGGGAAGCAGCTTCCCAAGGTGGTCCTGAGCAGTGAGTCTATGGAGGGTGCCTCAGGCCTGTTCCCCAAGACCATTCTGCCTCTCTAGGTCTTTGGACCTGAGATGGAAGGATTGGCCCCAGAGGCTTCTCCAGTGCCTTCAGGGCCCTTTCCCTCTTCTCTTGATAATCCCTTTTCTTTGCACCAATCTTTTTAGCTAATGGTCACTGGGCTGCACCATTGCATGCTCTCTGCTTCTCTACCACATGGCCAGGCTGCAAATTTTCTTTTTTCTTTCCTCTTTTTAAAAAAATGAGTGGTAAGGGGATCTTAACCCTTGACTTGGTGTTGTCAGCACCACGCTCTCTCAAGTGAGCCACGGGCTGACCCTAGGCTGCAAATTTTCTAAATTTTTACACTGCTTCCCTTTTAAATTCTGGCTTTATGTCATGCCTTTGCTGCCATAACTCAGCATAGGCTATTGCAAGTAGCCATGTGGCTTCCTTAATGCTTTGCTGCTTAGAAATTTCTTCTGCCAGATACTCTGATTCACAACTCCTAAGTTCCAACTTCCACAAAGTCCTAGAGCATGGACACAATGCAGCAGAGTTTCTTACCAATTCATAGCATGGTTGATCTTTGCCCCGGTTTCTGAAAAACTCCTTCTTATTTTTATCTGAGACCTCCTTAGAATGGCCTTTACAGTCCATATGTCTATCAGCATTCTGCTCACCACCATTTAAACAATCTCTAAAACTTTCTCTGGCCTTCTCGTCTTCTTTTTTTTTTTTTTTCCCCCTTTTCTTCGTGTCCGGCAATGGACCGCAACCCTCAGTGTCGCGCCCGTACCGGACTGGGACCGGCAACGGGATCGCAACCCTCGGTGCTGCGCCCGCCCCTTGCTCAGCCAGTGGCGGGAACCGGTCTGTATGTGGGATCCGAACCCTCGGCAGGAGCGCCACCGCGCTCCCAAGCGGCGCACTGTAGCAGTGCGCCACCGGGCTGGCCCGGGCCTTCTTGTCTTCTAAGCTTTCACTACTATCTAGGCTTTTTCTAGCCTATTCCTCCAAATTCCTCCAGCCTCTCATCAACAGTTCCAAAGCTGCTTCCACATTTTCAAGTATTTGTTGTTAGCAACACCACACTCCTTGGTATCAATTTTCTGTATTAGTCCATATTGTGTTGCTATAACAGAATACCTGAGACTGGGTGATTTATAAAGAAAATGAAATTTATTGCTTACAGTTTCTGAGGCTGGGAAGTCCAAAGTCCATCTGGTGGTGGCAACAGTGAACCAGAGGTCTCACATTGCAAGATGGTGGAAGCAGAGAGAGCAAGCAAGAGAGACACTCTCTCCTTTTAAAGCCCTCAGAACCATGCCCTGACCATCATTTTTAATCCATTCACTACTGCATGGTCCTACAATCCAATCACCTCTTTAAGGCTCCACCTTTCAATTACCGTAATAGGATTTCCCACCCTCTTAATAGTCACAGTAGGGGCTAAGTTTCAACACATACAACTTGGGGGGACACAATTCAAGCTCCAGGGAGTTTTGGGGGGACATAATTCAATCCACTACACAGGGAAACTATTAGAAGCTAATAACAGGCCGGCCCATGGCTCACTCGGTAGAGTGCGGTGCTGATAACACCAAGGCCACGGGTTCGGATCCCATATAGGGATGGCCGGTTCCCTCACTGGGTGAGTGTGGTGCTGACAACACCAAGTCAAGGGTTAAGATCCCCTTACTGGTCATCTTTAAAAGAAAAAAAAAATAGAAGTCACTGGTGACCTCGATGACAGCAGCATTGGTAGGATAGTTGGGAACAAAATCCTGAATAGAGTGGATTAAGAGGAAATGGAAGGAAAGGAATTGGATACAGCCAGTATAGGTAACTCTTTCAAGAAGTCTTGCTGCAAAGAAAAGCAAAGAAAGGGGGTAATAATAGCTGAAGGGGAAAATGGAGTCGAGTAGTATTTTTTTAAGATGAAAGAATTTGCATCATGTTTTTATGCTAATGGGAATTATTCAGTGGAGAACAGGGAAAGTGATGATGTAGGAAATAAGGGAGAACTGCAGGGAGGATGTACTTGAGTAGAAGAGAGGGGATGAAATCTAGTGCTGAAGTGGAGGAAATATGGCTTTAAATAGGAACACAGATAACTTATCTGATGTTAATAGGCAAGAAGGCAGGCATGAATGTTGGTAGATTTCAGAATATGAGCAGCACAGATGATAATTCCAGAAGCAGGGAAGAAAAAATAGGGGTGGAGAGTGGGAAATGATTCCATTAGAATAGGTAACCGACCTTTCCTGAGGGCGGTTTCATGAGGGGAAAGGGTCAAACGGGACATCTGCCTCAGTTAAAATGATGATGATAATGACGATGGTGATAATGCTGACAATGACAACAACGATGAGAACGGTATAGGTGTTTAAAACGTGTGTACAGTGCTTGAGTGTTTTCTAAGCACTTTCACAGTTGATCTTCACAACAGGCCCATGAAATATGTATTATCCCACTTTACAAATAAAAAACCCCGAGGTTCAGGATCAACAAAAAGAAGAATAATAATAATAGTAATAATAATTATGATAATAATAGCATTTGTTGAAAGTTCATTAAGTTACAATAACTATTCTAACCATTTGATATTGTTAATTTAATTATCACAACAATCTTAGGAGGTATAAATCCCCATTTTACAGATGAGAGATTGAGACGTGGAGAGGTTTAGTAACTTGCCCAAGGTCACACAATTGGTCAGTGTCAGAGGCAGGATTCAAATCCAGGCAGTCTAACTCCAAAAGCTGTACCTGAGAGTGAGAAGAGGACAACTCGGATCACCCACCAGGTCTCCGGACCTCCTACACTGCCCTTCTGCTGTGACAAACCCAATGCACTGCAGGATAGGGGGTGCACTTCTGATCTCCATGGCTCCTGTTACTGGGCCCATCAACTCTCGAGCCAAACTCACCCTATCCTTCCCCCTAACAGGATTGTCCTGGCATGATGACCTCACCCAGTATGTGATCTCCCAGGAGATGGAGCGCATCCCCAGGCTCCGCCCCCCAGATCCCCGTCCAAGGGACAGGTAGGCAGCCTTTCTCGACATGGTGAGGCTGGTGTGTCTGTGGTCTTCCTGATGGATGGAAGGAAGGGAGAAAGAAGTGGGCACCAAGGTCAGCAGGCTGGGGCACAGGTTAAAGAGATTCAGGAATGGTTGCTCTCAGACATGCTCACACACCTAGCAGGAGCTGAGTTCATCCTTGGGGTTGTAGAAAAATAGGGGCATTTAAAAAATGTTTTGAAAAATGTTGACACTGGATATTTTAAAAGAAGCATCAAAGTAGTCATCAGAGACAAATTAGAATTTTGTTGGACTGAAGTTGCTTCATGTTCAGTTTCATTACTACGTGGAATTACATATGGCAGGATGTACCATCATCTTTTTGTGGTTAGGGCCTCTCAAGGCACATTCAGACCCTGCAAAGCAGAGTTAAGTAAGTGAACTCCATGGAGCTCAGATGATGACACTGGGATGAAGGCTTAGTGGCTAGGGTGGGGGTGGGAGAAAGTCCTGTATGTTTGAATATGCATTTGGAGAGCCAGATGTGGGGACATGGCACATAGGGCAGCTGGGCAAGCTGCAGCCATTATCCATCTAGAGAGCTTCCCAGCTGCCTTCCCCTGCTCCTGTCCTCCCCTTCTCCATCCCCAGCCTTGTGCTTCCCTAGCCTCTGCAGCTGTGTCTCAAGGGTCCAGGCATGCTCACCAGGGAGGCAGATACCTCTGCCCCAGGCTCCGCCCTCTGGCCCATCCCCATGCCCACCTAACCCATCTCTCTTCTCCTAAGGCCACTTTATTTCTTAAGAGGTCAGGCCTCCTCTAAATTGCTGAGTGTGTATGACCACTATCTCTGCCTTGTAGGTTCCTAAGCCATGCCCCAAACAGTCAAAACACACAGACACACACACACACACACACACACACAACACACACACACACACAACACACATGCATTTTGCTTTCCTCCCCAGATCTGGCTTGCTGCCCAGGAGACCAAGTCCCACTGGGGAGCTGCTTTTACAGGGCATCCCCACTGGTTCCACCCCTGCTGCCCAGCACCGGCTTCCTCGACCTCCAGTAGGTGGGGGTGGAGCTGGGGCAGGCTCCTCCCTGTCCTCTCTGCAGGCTGAGCTGCTGCCCCCTATCTTGGAGCATCTGCTACTGCCCCCACAGCCTCCCCACCCTGCCCTGAGTTATGAACCTGCCTTACTGCAGCCCTACCTGTTCCACCAGGTGAGCCCTTGACTCTGGCCCCACCCCAACCCCAATCACCCAGCCCTGACTTCTGCTCTTACCCAGATCTCTGGTTTCCCACAGTTTGGCTCTCGCGATGGCTCCCAGGGCTCAGAGAGCTCTCCAGGGATGGTCAGCGTTGTCCCCCTGACCAAGATTGAAGCCCCTGCCCTCTTCAGCAGAACTGCCTCCAAGGGCATGTTTGGGGCCCATCCTAGCCACCCCTATGGGAACCTTCCAGGGCCTTCACCTGCTCAGCTTTTCCAGGACTCAGAGCTGCTTTACCTAGCCCAGGAGTTGCCAATGCTCAGCAGGGCCAGGGCTCCACGGCTGCCCGAGCAAGGGGACAGCAGCAGAGCAGAGGACTCTTCAGAGGGCTATGAGGAGGAAGGACAAGGGGGTCGCAGGGAGAAGCCTGCTTCCCCAGCAGTGCAACCAGGTAACAGTCCTCAGTATCCACCTTCCTGCCTGTGGCGGCTCCTTTGGGGGAACTATTGGGGCTCCTTCCTGATTATTCATGCATTTGTTACCTTGTCCTTAAAGTCATTCGTGTCTACTGACAAGCTGATCTATGCCAGGCACTAGGTAGGCAGTGGGGACACAGTGGGGAGCAGAGCTGACATGACTATTCTGCAGATGGAGAGTCAGGATGTCCTTGATGGGCCCGAAGTTTGATGTTGGCCCCAGGAAGGTCTTTCCCCCAAAGTGTGGACAGGGGCTGGGAAGGGGAGGGCATCAGTGTCCTCGGGTTTAGGAAGAAGCTCTTAAATGTGTAGTCCCCTCGTTTGATGTTGGCCCCAGGAAGGTCTTTCCCCCAAAGTGTGGACAGGGGCTTGGAAGGGGAGGGCATCAGTGTCCTCGGGTTTAGGAAGAAGCTCTTAAATGTGTAGTCCCCTCCCACCCCACCCCACCTATCTGCACCCCACAAGTTCACCCTGCCATCAACCCTAAGCTCTGTGTCTGGCTCTCAGCAGACGTGACTCTGCAGAAAGTGGCTGCTGTGCTGGCTGGTTATGGGGTGGAGCTGCGGCAGCTGACCCCTGAGCAGCTCTCCACCCTCTTGACCCTGCTACAGCCGCTGCCCAAGGGTGCAGGAAGAAATCTGGGTGAGTGTCCATGCAGAGAGACCAGCAACTCCCAGCTCCATGGAGGCTGCCTGCCCCACCTCTCAAGGCCACACTGAGCAGCTGGGAGGGGAAGAGTCAGAGTCAAGGGAAGAGAGTTCTTTTGAGACACAGGGTCATTGTCAGCAAAGAGCAAGGAGCAAGGGTGGTGAGCTGAGGAGTTAGACTGGGGAAAAACTAGAGATGAAAGTAATGGAAAGAGAAGCCAACAGAGGGTGTGAGCAGGGATGAGGAGGCATCGAGAAGGGTGGGTGGATGATAATGATGACCTAAGGAGCGAATTGGCCAGTGCTGGGAGAAGCCAATAAGTGATGGAGAGAGGGAAGACTGAACAAAGAATAGCTTTGAGAGGTGTGGCCAGTGACAGAGCAAGGAGTTGATAAAACAATGAATTATAAGGAGGAAGCCAAGAGGAATGAGGCCATGCTTAGGATGAGACCAGTGACAGGGCTGTGATCACTGACAGAGGAAAGAGGCCAAAGCAGGTGTTCCAGGCTTAGGGTCTCTGGCCCTTTCTCCCACCTGTTTTGTGTGGACCTTGGCCTTGGCCCTTTTCCCAGACTCTTGGTTTTCCTGTCTCTACAGGAGGGGCTGTAAATGTTGGAGCTGATATCAAGAAAGTGAGTTCCCAGCACCCCCTGACCCACACATGCCCAATGTCAACACAACACACCCCCTTGCCGAAACCTAAATCTTGGGATCAGAACCCAGAATCTGTATTCTCCAATCCCTAATTCTAAAGAAACTAAGGCCCAGAGACTGCAAATCATAGCCTAAGGTCTCACGTGAAGTTGATGGCAGAGCTGGGACTGGAAGCCAGAATTCTTGATTCACTGCTCTTTTCACTGTAGCCATTTATGTCCATGCTCTGAGGATTCCTAGGGCAAGAGGGAAGTTGCCAGCAGGCAGGCTCTGAGCCCCTGTAGCCAGAGGAGCTCTGCTTCTATCTGTTTCACATGTCAAACTTCTAAGACTTTTGTGGCTAAACAAAAATTTAAATACCATTGCCTCTCTGTTCATCTTCAACCCACACCCCAGCTTCTCTTGCTCCAGAGGTTCTTTCCACTCCAGCCCCATCCTCTGGATTATTACAGACCATGTTCAACTCATTCAATCCTTCATTCTTTCATTGATCCTCTTGGCTCACATTTTCTGGGTGCCCTCTCTGTGCCAAACACCACATTAGGCCCTGGAAGGAGAAAGCTAAATAAGTCCCAAGCTCCAATGCAAAGAGCTCAGAGTCCAGGGTGTGGATCCCCTTCCTCAAGCCCCTCCACTGTCCAGAGGCCACACCTCCATCCTCTCTTCTAAACAGACAATGGAGGAGCAAGTGCAGGGCGGAGACACAGCAGAGCCTCCACCCCCCACACCCTCCCTGCCTGAACACCCCACTGCCAGCCCCGCCTCCAGTAAAGTCCAGCAGGTGCTGAGCCCTGGCTCCTCTGAGCTCCCCAAAGCTGCCAGCCCCCCTACCACGACTGTCCTGCTGGAGAAGAAAAGTCCACTAGCCCAGAGCCAGCCCACAGTGGCAGGACAGCCCTCAGCTCAGCCATCAGCAGAAGAGTATGGCTATATCATCACTGACCAGAAGTAAGGGTTCCAGCCTGGGGAAGCCTTCCAGTCACCTGGGGGTTGGGCGGGCCTGCCTTGCAGAAAGCAGAGAGCAGAAATCGAGGTGTGAAGGAGACAGGGAGGTGGTGGGCTGCTCTGTACCCCTGGAGGTGGCCTGTTTCAAGGAAGTGACTAAGAGCGTTCCCACTTTCCTTCCTCCACCTGTCCCCCATCCCCAGGCCCCTGAGCCTGGCTGCAGGAGTGAAGCTGCTGGAGATCCTGGCTGAACATGTGCACATGTCCTCAGGCAGCTTCATCAACATCAGGTGGGGCTGGTATCTTGCTGGGGTGGCGACAGGGATCCAGAAGGCAGCTTTAGCAATGAAGGGGCTGGAGGGGCTCCAGGAGAAAGGGGAAACAAGTTCTGGGGTCAGAGATGCTGCCAGCTGTGTTGAAGGTACAGCCACACCTAGCCCTGCTGCTGGTCCTATCCAGTATTTTCCTGGCTTCAGATGCCACTGTAGGGCATCCCTGATCTGCTCCAGCCCAGTCCTCTGATGGGGAGAAGGCCAGAGCTGGCCTCTCTTTTAGAATCTGGGGTCGGTGGGGCAGTAACATTGCTCCTGTTTGACAGTGTGGTGGGACCAGCCCTCACCTTCCGCATCCGGCACAATGAGCAGAACCTCTCTTTGGGTGATGTGACCCAGCAAGCTGGTAAATCCTGCCCCAACCCCAACCCCTGGGTTGGCTCCAGCCCCAGCCCAGGATATATTCAGGCCTGTGGTGAATGCCCCCTTGAAATATTCCCAAACCCATCGGCCCTGTCAGCCACCTGGCATAGCATGACATGGGATGGAGACCACATGGGGCTGGATAGAGCCTGACTTGCATCCTCCCTGCAGGTCTGGTGAAGTCCGAACTGGAAGCACAGACAGGGCTCCAGATCTTGCAGACAGGAGTGGGACAGGTATGCACTAACCGGAAAATCGGTCAAAACCCAGAGGGCCAATGTTGCCCACAAGAGATGGAGGCAAACTTGACGGAAAACTGGAACGGAACTCTATTTGAAACCTCATATTCGAATATAAAACCTCATATTTGGGGCTGGCCAGTTAGCTCGGCTGGCTAGAGCATGGTACTGATAACACCACGGTCGAGGGTTTGGATCCCCATATCAGCCAACTGCCAAAAAAACCCCAAACAAACAGGCAAACAAAACCCTCCTTTGCCTTGCTGCCCGCCTTCACCGAAACAGCCCCTCCCCATGCAGTTCTCTGTCCGACCACCAGATGGCCCCGGTGGCTCCTCCTCCCTGCAGCACCAGCCTTCTGTAGGAAGCAGCTGAGATGCTCTTAGCCTTGTGGAGCGTCTCTAAATTCCAAGAAAAACCTTACACAGAAAGGCATTATACCCAAAATATGTTCCTATTCTGCACCCAACACTGATTCAATTCCTTGGGTTCTCTGTCCACTTCTCTGTGTCCATTTTTAAATTCAAACACTCCTGATGAGGGCCAGCCCGTGGCTCACTTGGGAGAGTGTGGTACTGATAACACCAAGGCCATGGGTTCGGATCCCTATATAGGGATGGCCGGTTAGCTCAATTGGGAGAGGGTAGTGTTGACAACAGCAAGTTAAGGGTTAAGATCTCCTTACCGGCCATCTTTATAAAAAAAACAAAACCAAAAACAAATAAAACACTCCTGATGGGGGTCACCACTAAATCTCTGGCTCTGTAGCGTGGTGGAGTTGGTCTGGCAGAGATTGAGAAGGAGGGTCTGAGCCCTTCTGCCTGTACTGCCATACCCCTACCCTCCTAGCTTTGCCTTGGGAGATGTCCTAGCAGGGAGCGTGCCATGGGACCAGGGAGAGGAGCCGCTCCTAAATCTCCCCCGCCACTGCTCCCCTGATTCTAGCCTTGTTCCCACAGAGGGAGGAGGCAGCTGCAGTCCTTCCCCGACCAGCCCACAGCACCTCTCCCATGCGCTCAGTGCTGCTTACTCTGGTGGCCCTGGCGGGTGTGGCTGGGCTACTGGTAGCTCTGGCAGTGGCTCTGTGTGTGCGGCAGCATGTGCGGCAGCGAGACAAGGAACGCCTGGCAGCCCTGGGGCCTGAGGGGGCCCATGGTGACACTACCTTTGAGTACCAGGTGTGCAGCCCCAGAAACTTGTTGAGGAGAAGAAATGCAAGGGGCTTGGGAGTCTGGGTCTTGCATGGAATGAGGGTGGAAATTGAATAGTGAGTGAGCCCCCTGGGAATGGACGTCCCTGGGAATGTCCAGGCAGAGGGTGGAGAAGCCCTCACTAGGGGTGCTGGGTGGCATTTTTGAATGGGTGGGAATTGGGAGCAGATGGTTCCCTAGGTTCTTTCCAATGCTATGATTCTGCGGTCCTGGGATTCCACTCTGTGACATATGGGGTTGTCATAAGCACCACCCAAGCAGAACAATCCTGAAAAGGATGAGGGCCACGACAGAAGATGCTACCCCAGAGGAAATGGGTTTCATTTAAAATCAATGGAGGATGAGCCTAGAGGCCCCAAAACTTTAACCCAGGGCCCTGTTGAAAGGCTTCAGGGGACCCTCAGACCCCGCCTGATCCTTCTTCTGCAGGACCTGTGCCGCCAGCATATGGCCACAAAGTCCCTGTTCAACCGAGCAGAGGGTCCACCAGAGCCTTCGCGGGTGAGCAGTGTGTCCTCCCAGTTCAGTGATGCAGCCCAGGCCAGCCCCAGCTCCCACAGCAGCACGCCATCCTGGTGCGAGGAGCCTGCCCAAGCCAACATGGACATCTCCACAGGACACATGATTCTGGTCAGGACAAGGCCTGGGCCCAGAGGGTGAGGGGACAGACAGGAGGGTGGGAGAGGCAGGACTGGCAGTATGGCCAGAGCCAGCTGTGGTGGCCCTGCAGGCATACATGGAGGACCACCTGCGGAACCGGGACCGCCTGGCCAAGGAGTGGCAGGCCCTGTGTGCCTACCAAGCAGAGCCAAACACCTGTGCCACTGCACAGGGGGAGGGCAACATCAAGAAGAACCGCCATCCTGACTTCCTGCCCTGTGAGTGAGCCCTGTTGGCCGACCTGGCCCGGCAATCTCTCTGCTGGGAGCTCTGGGGGAAGGCTTGGGGGAAGTGGCTGGGTTCCTGGCACAGGCTGAGTGGCAGAGGTGCTCGGACTCCAATGACTGGAGGGCCATCTGTGGTGGGATATGGGGTCTGTACAGATGACCATGCCCGCATCAAGCTGAAAGTGGAGAGCAGCCCTTCTCGGAGTGATTACATCAACGCCAGCCCAATCGTGAGTGGCCCTGATTCCAGCCCCCACCTCTGCCCAGCTTGATCCTGTCCCTATACACTCCATTCCCCTGTGCTGACCTCCCACCCCACCTAAGGTCCTGGAGTTGTGGGATCTAGTATCCCAGCATGGACATGGGGGTGGGTGGTGCTCAGCTCTCCCCAGACCTTGGCCCACTCTCTTTGACCAAGCCTCTCCACAGTGGCATTTCCCATTCTGACTCATGATGTATCTTCTCTGCCCCAGATTGAGCATGACCCTCGGATGCCAGCCTACATAGCTACACAGGGACCGCTGTCCCATACCATCGCAGACTTCTGGCAGGTGGGCTCTCGGGGGGAGGGCTTCTCTAGGGATAGAGTCCCTTGTGGCCAGTCAGGGCCAGCCTCTTAGAGTGGAACTTACCTGGGACTCTGTCCCTAGATGGTGTGGGAGAGTGGCTGCACTGTCATCGTCATGCTGACCCCACTGGTAGAGGATGGCATCAAGCAGTGTGACCGCTACTGGCCAGATGAGGGCTCCTCCCTCTACCACATATATGAGGTCAGCAGGACCCTGCAGCAAGGGGATGATGGGAGTGGGGAAAGTGAGTGGTGGCCTTTCATACATATATGAATATAATATATGTAATATAAATGTATACAGGCATCCGCACGTATATTCACATACACACATGTACGCATGTGTGTGTGTGTCTGGTGTAGGGCCAAAAGCATTCGTAGGGACTTATGATAAAGCTACAGAAATAAAACAATAAAACCACTAAAACTGAGGCAAGAAGCTAAGAGCCAAGAATCCACAAAACAGGGAAGATATGTATACCCAACCACCGAGATGAAGACCTCTTTTAATTGAGCTTCATTTAGCTCTGAGTTTCCTGGTGGCCAAAGCAAAGAAAGAAGTACCACCAGTTATATATGCTGCTTATGTAAAATAGAAACAAACTCCTTCATTAGGAGAGAGGTTAGGTGGGCGGGAACTGGGCAGAGAGGTAAAGCAGGAGGAGGAGGAAATTCCAGGCAAGTGGGAGGAGACCCCCCTGCAAGACAAGAGACCTCACGAACACAACAGCAGCTTCTCATCACCAAATGAGCCCTCAACAGTCTTTTTAAAAAGCCTTTATTGGTCCTGCTCATGATTAATGAAGAAAACCAAATACACTACAGAATTTCATCAACGTTTACCGTGCGTGTAGCGCAGACACTTTGGTAGCCACCCCGTGTGGCGGAGGAAGGAGAAACTCCGACCTCAAGTTGCTCACGGGAATAGCTGTGTCTAGATGGGAAGCTACCAGTGCCCCGAGCAGTAGATCAGTGACACAGCCTGCCGGGGATCCTGGGGGACGAACGGGAGCGGGGACGCTTCCTGGAGGACTTGGAACGTGAAGCGGCCCGGGAGGCTGGGAGGATCCGGAGGGGCCGAGAAGGCCGGCGGTGGAGGCCGGCGGCGCTCAGGCCGCGGCGCCCTGCCGGGCAGGTGAACCTGGTGTCGGAGCACATCTGGTGCGAGGACTTCCTGGTGCGGAGCTTCTACCTGAAGAACGTGCAGACGCAGGAGACGCGCACGCTCACGCAGTTCCACTTCCTCAGCTGGCCGGCAGAGGGCACCCCCGCCTCCACGCGCCCGCTGCTGGACTTCCGCAGGTGAGCGCCCCGCGGCGCCCCCGGGAGAGCGCGCGCGGCGGCGGCGGCGGCAGCGGGGTCCCCGCCACGCCCCGGCCCCCCGGCTCTCCTGGGGCCCCGCTCGGACCTGGAGCCCCAGCCCCTGACCCCTGGCCGCTCCCTTCTACCCTCCACCCCCCAGACCGGGACGAGGGCTCTGTCTGGCTGCGCCCGTCCCCCCACGCCCCGGGGTCCCGCTCCGTGGCCGGCTCCTCCGCTGTTCCGCCTGCCCCTCGCGCCCGTTCTCTCCCGGCTTGCCGTGCCCGCGCCCTCTCCTTCACCCGCTTCCCTAAGCAGGGTCCTCCGTGTCTAGCGGTGCCCCCAGCACTCACCCCCCGCCGTTCTGTCTGTCCCTCTGTGTGGCGCCTGCTTCCTGTCTGTCCTTTCTGTGTCCAGCCCTCTCCAGGCCAACGACACTATTCTCTGTCTTGTCGTTTCCCGCTTTCTCTCACTCCCTCGTGCCCACGTCCCCTCCTTTATGCCTCTCCCTGCCTCTCTGCCTCTATTTCTGTTTCTTTCTGTTTTTCACTCTCTTCCTCCTTTCCTCTTTCTTCCTTTCCCTCTCCGCTCTCCCCATCTCTCTGTCTCTATCACTCTTTCTTCCTGTTTTCCTCCACCTCCCTCCCGTCTCTGCCTTTTTGTCTGTCTCTCCCTGTCTCTGTCCTTCCCTCTCTCTGTCTTTCTCTCTCCCTCACGGCTGCCAGTGTCATTTTTGTGATCTGCAGCTAGTATTCTCACTCCAGTTGCATAGTCACAAAAGTGATCATTGGCAGGTGTGGCCGCTGCATGGACAGAACAGCCAGGCCAGGTGGACTCAGGGACCACCCTGAGCTGGGGCAGGGGGTACAGGAAGGGACAAAAACTATCCAAGGGAGTGCAGGAGGGTCTCTGAATTCCTGGGGACTCAGAGCAGGTGGGGTCTGGGACAGGAAGCTAACTGAGGGACTCAGTCTGTTCTGACACCTGTTCTGAAACCAAGACCAGGCCAGGCCTCCAGCATCCCCTGCCTTTTCCCGCCCCAGACAGCTGGCTGAGAAGCCTGCCACCACGGGCAGGGACCCCACCGCACTGCAGCCTTCTCCTGCTTCCCTGTCCCTTGCCAGGCTGGCCTGAGGTGTCCATGTGCTGGGCAGAGGAGCAGAGCTGGGGGTGAGGACCTGGGTATAGTTTCTGAACCTCAGGACAATGGTTTCTAACTGGGGTCCCTGGGGCCTGAGGCACAGACATCTTGAAAGCAATGCCAGGGTATTGGAGCTATTTCTTTTTTTCCACATTTTAAAAATCCTGAGAGAACTAGTGCATGGATCTGTTTTAAGGCTGCACAGGTAAGCTGAAAGGTTTCTTTGCTTTAGCCTGGAATTATGTAAACTTAGTTGGCATGAGACATCCAGAAAAAATTAATTGTTGCTTAATAAATGCAGTTTGGTGAAGGCAAATTAATAAAAGATGTCCTAGCAGTAAGCCCGAGCAAGTTCCTTGACCTCCCTCTGTGAAATGAGGATGTTTGACACATACTTTAGGGAAGTAAGTATCTGGCACATAGCAAGGGCTCAGTTAATTCTAGATACCATATATTACCATTATTATTAAATGACTGGAAACCACTGTTGTGACTACTGTTCAACCCCAGCCCTCTGACGCACCAGCCGGTGTGCTAGAAAACCATATGGACCCCTGTAAAACCTCTCAAAGTCACGTGGCTCCTGCGACTCTCAAAGGAGGAAGGTCATACGGGACAAAGGGGTATGGGGCCATTGAGGAAGGAAGAAACCCCTGCTCCTTGTTGGACTGTGGTCAGGGACACCAGAGAAGGGTCTGAGATCCAAGTGGACCCAAGTCTGAATATAACCCAGCCACACAATGCCTGGGCTGAGGCGAGGCTGATCCAGGGAGACAGCAGCACAATGTTCAGAGTCGAGGGATTGTCCTCCCCTGGCCAGAAAAACTCTGCCCAGGGCTACCTGACACCACAGCTGGTGAGGACCACAAGGAGCCCGAGTGGGGAAGGGAAGAGCCTGGGTGGTTGAAGAGGATGGCAAAGGGGCACAGTAGGGATGTGGCAAGACTGACATCCTTGAAGTCACCAGAAAACCTATCCCCCTTGGACTTCTGGCAGAGGCGGCTGTTAATATTATTAGGTATTATCATTAATAGCAGCTACCATTTATTGAGCACCTACTGTGTGCCAGACCTTGCACTTAGTTTTTTACATGGATTATCTCGTAATTGTTGTAAGAACCCTAAGGATAAGGTTACTATATCATTGTCCCCCATCTTACAGATAAGCAAACTGAGGCTCAAAGAGGTTAAGTCAGTTGTTCCAGGTGCATAGCTTGGGCTCATAGCTCGTAAGTGGCAGTGACAAGGCAAGCCCAGTGCCACCCACACCAGCTCTGGTTCTTTGCTTCCAGCTCTCACTGCTTTCTCCAACCCTCTTCCCCCTCTGCCCTGGGTATGCGGGGAGAAGAGGAAGACAGGGAGGCCCACCGGGGCGTGTCCGGCTTCCCTTCCCTCTCGGCTGGTGCCCTCTGGCCCTCACAGCCGTTTCTTGTTGCAGGAAGGTGAACAAGTGCTACCGGGGCCGCTCCTGCCCCGTCATCGTGCACTGCAGGTGGGTGGTGAGGGGCTGGGGGTGGTGCTGGGGTCAGAAGGGGACAAGGCAGCCCAGGCCGGTGGGCCCTGGGGTGGGGCACTCCTGATTCCCGCCCTCTCTCTGGTCCTTGTCTGCCTGTCCCCTTGGTGCCAGCAGACTGTAGCTGCTGGGCCCCCGCTGGCACACCACCTGTTGTTTTAATAGCCCATGAGCTAAGAATGGTGTTCACATTTTTGAATGGTTGAAGGAAAAAAAAAGAATGTCTGACAGAGACTATATGTGGCCCACAGAATCGAAAATATTTACTGTCCGGCCCTTTACACAACAAGTTGGTGGAACTAAAGCCTGGCCACAGGCTGTAGAGGCCCGTTCCCGTTCCTTCCTACAGCCTCCACCTCAGGGCTGAGCCTCGGCTCTCCTTTTCAGTTGTCCCAGTGCCCAAGTGACACCCCACGGGTCACTGTCTCCCAGGCAGGGCTCCAGGTGCCACACCCTTTCCCTCATCCGGCTCACTCCCACCCTCCCCTAGCCAACCCTAATGAATCAACCAGTGTCCGTCTCACCCTAAACCTCCATGTCTCCTCTGTCCCTTCCCCTTTCTGCTGGGTCCTGAGCTCAGCCTTGTTTCCAACTCCTGTTTCAGTGACGGTGCAGGGAGGACTGGCACCTACATACTCATCGACATGGTACTGAACCGTATGGCAAAGGGTGAGGACTGTCTCCACAGTGCCTGCAGCCCCGGGCCCTGATTAGAGTCCCCCCAGCACCAGGGTCCTAGGAGCTTGTGGAGGAGCAGGTTGTCACACCTCCAGGCCTTGCCCAATCCTTCAAGCTTCCCACCCCAGGATGCCCAGGCTCTCTGGGTCCTATCCACCTCTGGACACCCTCTGAGCAGCCCTGTGCCCCTCTTCCCCATCTCCAGGAGTGAAGGAGATCGACATCGCTGCCACCCTGGAGCACGTCCGTGACCAACGACCTGGCCTCGTCCGCTCTAAGGTGACTGTGCCTCCCTGCCTAACCCTAGCTGCCATCCTTCCCTAGCACCCCAGGGAAACCAGCAGCAGCCTGCCTCTGCCACCTGCCTCTGTACCTCCCCCAGGAGGACTCCGCTTCTCCCATGGGACCTGCCCAGTGCTTTCCCCCAAAGTTACCCCTGGGGCAGTAGTAGAAGCCAGGCCTCCCCATGACCCTCCTGCCACTGTCCTTCCCCAGGACCAGTTTGAATTTGCCCTGACGGCGGTGGCAGAGGAGGTGAATGCCATCCTCAAGGCCCTACCCCAGTGAGACCCACAGGGCCCCTCAGTGGGCAGCCAGCCTCCATCCCCTCTTTGCCTGTGTGAGCATCTATCTGTGCCCCACTCCTCAACCCCTCACCTGCCATCTTGGCCCCCATGGGCCTGCCCAGCCCTTCCAAGAGGAGTAGGTAAGGAAGGGGAGGTGGGAAGGGGCAGGCCTGCGCAGCCCCACATGCGGAGCCCAGGGCATCCCACGGGGGAGCCAGCAGTGGGCCAGGAGGAGAGCAAAGGACATGGGCAGCAATTCTACATGGAGCCTTCTCCTGCCTAAGTTCCCTGGCCACACTCTTGGTGGCTCTGGATGCTCCCAACACGTCAGGTGCACTCTCCCACCCTCCAGTGTGGACAGCACAGGGTGGAGGTTCACCAGGCCTGGCTTCTGCTGCTTTCCCAGCCCCTGCCACCCTGGCCTGGCTCCTTGACCCACACTCTGGCACTCTGCCTTCCCTGCCCTCACCCTCAGGCCTCCTCCCACCAACCTCCTGCCACGCGCCGCTCAACTGCTCTCCCTCTGGCACAAGAGAACATTTCTAGAAAAATCTACTTTTGTATCTATGTGAATAAAGTTAGTGTGTTGTCTGTGCAGCTGCAACCCGGACTCCTACACATTTGTCTGCTCTGCTTCCAGACTCCAGCCCCAGCCTCAGTCTGGGGAGAGTGCTTGCTGTGGAGTCAGGCTCTCCTGGGTTTGAATAGTAGCTACTGAAAATGAGGCAGTCGGGTTTACATTTGTCTGCTCTGCTTCCAGACTCCAGCCCCAGCCTCAGTCTGGGGAGAGTGCTGGCTGTGGAGTCAGGCTCTCCTGGGTTTGAATAGTAGCTACTGAAAATGAGGCAGTCGGGTTTAGCTTTCATGCTGCGCTTCCTGTGCGGCAGCAGCCTTCAGGGCACTTTCCGTACAAGCTCAGTTAACCTTCACGACAGAGCCTATGGAGGGACGGAGAGACTGCAGCACAGAGCTTGCCTGCAGTAACTCAACTTGTAAGTGGTGCAGTTAGAATTCGAAACCAGGCAGCTTAGTCTCTTTATTGCCTCTCTTCTCAGTTCTAGGGCAGCTGCTTCCTGCCCCTCAACCTCGGGAATAACATCTGTCACGCAGGATTGAGGTTAGGACTGAACGAGGGGCCACTGGCAAGATGCCTGTCACACCTTAGGCAAAACTATAGCAAATCTCTGACAGTGACACTAGGCCAGGCCTGTGAGATGTCAGAACAGGCACTCTCCTGGGGGTTAGGGACACTTTCTTCCTCTCTGTCCCCCCCCGCCCAGAACCCTCCATGCTATATGATCCTGGGAGGAGACCTCACCTGCATGTCATGAGGTGGTTTGGACAAAGGTGGTGTATATAGAAATGAGGCGAAAAGAGCCTTGGGTCTGGGGCTTACCTGAGAGGGCCACTCACCCTTGCTGAGGCTCAGTCTCCTCAAATGAAAACTAGGGCAAATACCATCTGCCCAGAGCAGGGAGTGGAGACCAGCCAGCAGACCACAGACCCTCCTACTGCCGCACCTGTAATCTGCTGAGGCTCATCTCCAATATATGACACATCTCAAAGGCTAGAAGTGGGGAAAAAAGCCATTTTGCATACTTCCAGCAGTCAGTCTCTCTCTCTCTCCAGGGAGGGGGGTTTGAAATTCGTCTCAGGGCAGGCTGCTGCTTCACTTTGAGAAAAATACATTATAGGCCCTCTGCTATTGAAAGTGAAGCAGAGAGCCTGTCCTGGAATGGAAGAGAGGCAATACAGAGCTCTACTACCCTGCCTGACAACGGAAAAGTGTTTGTCCCATGGCTGGAGATAGAAGGGGAGGGGTGCCTGCTTTTTCCTCCCTGGGCCCTGATGAGTTTGGGGCCTGGACACAGGGTAGGATGGAATTGTACCGCTCCATGTGCCCCTGGCTCACTCCTCTGGCTGTGAGCTAAGAAAACTGCCAAGGGGCTTCAGTTGAATTTCAACTTAGTCTGGTCCTAGCTGTGCCATGGAGTATTGGTGGTGAGTCCCCTCATTAGGGGAACATCAGCTGCTGGGGAAAACCCATTGTGGGCTTCCAAGGTGAAGGCAAAGAATGTAAGCATTTCTCAGGTTTGCACAACATCCCTGGGGAGGGCAGCTTGGTCAAAGAGGGGACTTCTGCTGTCAACTGACAAGGCTTGCCCCTCTAGCTGTTTGGACATAAAAGAAGTAAGGCCTGAAGTGTCACCCACTGGGCCCACAGGGTCCCTCCTGGGCCAACCTGGAAAGGAGGAACAGAAACACAGTGTACCACCAAGGTCTCAAAACAGTTTTATTGACTTCCAGTGTTTCCCTCTGTCTGAGCTTGGCCCAGCTGGCTTTGATAGGTCTCTGAAGCTCAGCGTACAGGCTGGCAACACCCCGGCTCCACCACTCCCCTCCCTGGCCACTGGGCTCCCCAGACAGGGAGGAGAGGCAGCTCATGATGTTGGAGAGAAAGAATGGGTAGCAGGGTCGGGGCCAAAGAAAGCCATACAAGCAGCAGCATGCCCGAGCTCCCCTCACATGCCAATCCTGGCCACACAGGCCCCACAAGGACAGCCTTTCCTTCAAAGCTGTGAGCCCACGCCCTGCTTAGTCTGCTGCCTTTCCTGGCTTGTTCCTCGGACCCCAGGCTGCCCATAGGAAAAGACTCTCTCCCAAATGTGCAGGGCTTTTATTTGCCCACTCTCTAACCCTGGGGCTAGCGAGAGGTGTCAAGGGAACTGAGGCTCTGATCATTCCCCCTTCACCCACATTCTCGCCACCCCTGCCAGGGACAAATCAAAAGACAAGACCTTCATCTCACAGGGAGTTACAGGCCTGTGTGGACTGGAACTACATGTCCCAAGATGCACAGCTCCATAACCACACACTACTTCCCCCAAGCCTGACATACCAGAAATGAGGCCAGTGCATTGCATTCTGGGACTTGTAGTACTCAAGAGACAGCACCAGATCCAGGGGGAAGAGAGTTCACAGGATGACTACTGATGCCTCCCACCCAGCCCCACCCACCACCCAGGCCCCGTCACTACAGCACTAAACTCAGCCATGGGTGAGGGAGAGGAATGGAGTGTCCCCTCCTAGCGCATGGGGGAGCGCTGTCCTGTTGGAACCGTGCAGCGATTCTGGATCCCGGCCATCCAGCTCAGAACACATCTGGGGAGAGAGCGGGGGCGGGGTGACAGGAGAGAGGGTCAGCAGCAAGCTGTGGAGGATGGAGCCGAGCATGCAGACCTGGGCTAGCCGTGTGGCCTCTCCCTGAGCCCTGAGAACACATCTGGGGAGAGAGCGGGGGCGGGGTGACAGGAGAGAGGGTCAGCAGCAAGCCGTGGAGGATGGAGCCGAGCATGCAGACCTGGGCTAGCCGTGTGGCCTCTCCCTGAGCCCTGATGCATGGTGGGTGGGGGGTACAGTCCCCTCCTAGGCCTCCCTCCTGGGTTACCCTGGCCCTATCCCACCTTTCCAGGGTTAGCCAGCCTCACCTCTGCCTAGTCCCGAGGCCAGGGGCAGGCTGAGGCGGCAAGAGGAAGGGAGGAGGAGTGGACTCCGGTTCCGAATCTGGACTCTGAGAGGCTCCCGTCCCACCCAGCTAGCCTCCCCAGAAGACCTCAGGGCCCTACCAGCCCCAGCATCTTCCTCGCCACACTGAGGCCTTCTCGGAAAGGAAGGAGAAGGGAGTCCTAGGCAGGCGGCAGTGAAAGCAAGCGGTGCGGCCCGAAGGGAGTTGCAGAGAGAAGAGTGGGAGGAAGGAGAAACAGCACCAGAAGGGAAGCAACAGAGACCATCAGAGCTCAACGCTGCACAGAAACCAGAGTGGGGTGTCTGCAGCTGGACAAGGAGAGCGGGAGACTCCACTCAGCCTGCACTGCTGCCCAGTGTAGCTGCCAATTTGGGCTCAGAGAACTCCAGGCCAAGTCCTCCTTCCTTGACACCATCAGCAACAAAGGTGGCAGAGGACCTGGGCACAAAGGCCCAACTCCAACCACTAATACTTCTCAGAAACTCCCCATCCAAGAAGATCCTGGCTCCTCCCTCCCACTTCCCTGACACGCCCCCACCCTGGCTTCCCAGGGACCTATGAGTCCTGAGCTGAGCACAGCAAATCCCAAGTCCACAGCAGAGTCCGTGGGCCAGAAGGGAACTTGTGGAGGGAGCATGGAGTTGGAGACGAGCCCCTGCATCTCAGGCCACACTCCACTTGGCTCCCCTGACAGTGTGCCAGACCCCCAGTCAAGACCTGAGTCAGGTCAGGTTGGGCCTGGTGTTCACAGGATGAGGCAGCGAGAGGCCTTCTCCTCTGGGGACGGGCTGCGTTTGGCTGCCTCGCCCCTTGCACCCCCATGGGTCCCCAGCATGCCTGGATTTTGGTGCTGGACCTTGGGCTGCCCCTGCCGCCGTCGCTGCACCCCCCGCCCACCTGCCGGTTTCTTCCCAGCTGCCTCCATCTCTGACAGGCTGTAGGCCATGGCAAGCTGCAGGTCCTCATCCTCAGAGAGGTCGCTGTCAGAGGGGTGTGACACACGGGTGTGCCGGACCTGAGTGCCCCCAGACCTGGAGGTGACTGACTGCTGCTGCTCACGACGGCTCAGCTCCAAGCCCAGTGCCAGGTCATCTGGGACACCTGCAAGAGGCACAGCCACCATGAGGCCCTTGACCCAGGCCAGGGGCGTCCTGCCAAGCCGCCTCCTGAAGTAACAACCCTGACCCCTTCCAGCCTCCCTTTTGGAATCAGCATGTGTTCATTTTGGAACCTAGGGTAGTGATTATGGGCACAGGGAGGTATTCAGCTCCACCAGGTAAGAGCTCTGTCTCCTTGGGCAAGTCACTCAACCTCCTATGCCTCCTTTTCCTCATCTTTACAATGGGAGTGATGGAAGTGCCCACATATTCAAATTGTTCCAATGATTAAATAAGACAACCCATGTCTAGTACTTGGAACTTGGTGCTTCCACAATTGGTAGGCATGGAAGGTTAGCCATGGTGACAATCCTGTATAGCATGGCGTTCTGCACCAGGAATTGTGCATCCTGAGTTTGATTCCTGGCTATACCCCTTACTTGGTAGGAAAAAGTCTTGGGCCTGGGGCTACTTGGGAGTTAGGGTCATTTAACCATGCTGTGGCCTGGCCTCCTCAAATAAAAGTTGGGCAAATACCATCAGCCCTGCTTACTCCCCTGGATGCTTTAAGAATACCAGGGACGTTGTATATGTACAAGTGCTTTAAAAACAGTACAGTCCTTTGCAAATGAAAAGCACCCCACTAATGATGGTGGTGATCAGCCAGCACTCTGAGACTCCTCTGTCCCCTTCCCCAGGATTGCCTTCTCTGATCCTGCCAGTCTGGCCTGTGGCTGCCATTCCCTCCCAGCTCCACGGGAATTCAGAGAGGAGCAGTTTGGGGAGGGCGCTTTAGGGGTGGGGTTTGCTGCCAGGGACTGGATGGCGAAGCCGCTCCTCACCATTGATTGTGACTGACTTCAGCTGCCCGTCCTCCTCCACTTCCACCCGCTCCTGCCCATTCTCCATGATTCTGTGGGAGACAACACAGTTCAGTCCACCAGCAGTGCCCAAGTCTTGCAGCTGCTGGTTCAGGCTCTGGCCACTGAAAACCATGCCCTGCCCTCAGCAGCTGACTTCTATTTGTACACAACTCCCACCTCTCCCCTCCCCCCAGACCTTTCCACCCTATATGACCCCAGAAGGAGCCCTCACCTGCGTGTCGTGATGCGGCGTCCTTGGACAAAGGTGGTGGATGTAGAAACAGAGCGAAAAGCACCAGCCCCAGGACTGAAGGAGAAAGATGAGGAGGAGAAATCTAGCATCGGGACAAAGGAGGAGGAAGGGAGGTTGTTAGGTGGAGGCTGTATGCTGCCTGCTGCCGGCACCAAGGGCCAGGAACCTCGGTGCGCCTCCTGCGCAGCTGTGCAGAGGCAGGGCTCCAGGTACAGGAGATGGGCTTGGAAAAGCAACAAGCTGATGCCAGGGGTTCCAAGACTCAGAGCTTACAAAAATGGGAAGGGACAGTGCTTACCGGAATGCCCAGGAAAGGAGGAAGAGAAGGTAAAGAAAGGGCCAGAGTGTCGGGAACCCCGGTTCTGAAGCTCCGAGAAAGGGCCCAGGTCATCTGCAACAAGTAAACAGAATAACAGTCATCTGGTGAAGAGGTTCCCCCCCAGAAATGTGTGACCCCTGCATTTAAGTCTAGAAACACAAGCTGCTAAACAACTGGGTACATTCTCTCTCTTTTTTTGTTTGTTTGTTTTTGGTTGGGCTAACTTAAAAATCAAATTCCTTTTTAATGCTGTATGTAAAAACACTCACTGGTTAATTCTGTCTACAATAAAGAATAAAGGAAGGAAGGGGGGAAGAGAAAGAGGGAGAAAGGACAGACAGCCGTTCCAGTGCAGGCAGATAATGACGATGTGACACGAGGCAGGCACAGCTAGGAGTCCCAGCTCCACCATTTTCTGTGTGACTCTAAGCCAGTTATTTGTGCCTCAGTTTTCTCATCTGTAAATGGGGATAAAATTACCCACACCCAGGGTTCACTAGAGGATGTAAAATACTTGGCACATATTAATCATTCAAAAATGGTATCTGTTGTTAAGATTAAGGTTAATGTTGTTATTATTGTCACATGATGCTTCGAGGCTTGCTTTCATAGCTGTTACTGGAGGCTAACAATGTACTGTTGTCATTTACTAAGGCGAGTCTGTGAAGTGTTGTTGTTGGGTCACATGGGTTCTGGCATGTGTGAGGTTCTGTCCCAGCTCTCACTGGACCCACCCCCAAACCCCACGCCCCACCCCAACCTGATTCTTCTGTCTGGAATTCTCCTTGCCTCTCAGCTTCCTACTTAAGGGCCTCCCAGCTGATAGAAGGGCAGGCCAAGAGGGGGAAGTTGAGCCCCTCAGGGGCCTCCTGAGTCAACTCACCAAAGAGCTCCGCAAAAGGGTCTCCACTCCCAAAGAACTCCCGGAAGACCTCCTCAGGGCTGCGGAAGGTGAAGGTGAAGCCAGGCCCACCACTGCCAGCTTCCGCCCGAGATGGGCCAGTTCCTGCAGTAGAGGCAGGGTGAGGAGGTGGCTTAGGGCGTGCATCTTGCCCTGAGCCAGGGGATCCCACCTAAGGCATGACCAGGAGCCTCAGAGAGCATATCCAGTGCAAGAACCTGCCCTCCCCCCTCCTCCCTGACCCACTTCCATCCCTGGGCACCACCCCCCCACTCCCACTCCACCTACCTGCCCCTGTCAGCCCTTCCCGGCCATAGCAGTCGTAGATCTCCCGCTTATGCTCTGGAAAGAGAGACCAGATCATTTCTCCCTCGCTCTGGGATAACGGCCTCCCCCTGGGATAACGGCCTCCCCTCCCAGGTTAGGACCCTCAGAGGACTGCCCAGAGACTGAAATTTGGGGGGCAGCACAGTGTCCAGGGGTTTTAGGCCAATAGGTTTTAGCAGCAGCTCAGCCCTTCACACAGCTGGTCCCTCCTCATCTGTGAAATGGACATAATAACAGCACCTACCTCCTAGGGGTGTTGCAAAGATTAAATGAGATAAGCCACGTAAACTACTTAGCATAGTGCCTGACACACAGTAAGTGCTTAATAAATGTTAGCTAATTGTTACTGTTATTATTAATCAGGGCGTCGTCTAAATGTCCCCTCCTCAGAGAGGCCTTCTGTGACCACCCTAACAAAATCGGGTGCCCATTGTTCCCTGTCACATCACCCTGCTGCTATGCTTTGGAATACTCTTCACAATCTATAACCTTGTTTCTGTATTTACCTGATTGGTGCCAGTCTTCCTTGGCCAGAATATGAGAAACCCCTAAGGACAAGGACAGTGCCTGCTTGTCCTCCACTGTTTCCTTGGCACCCAACAAGTGCCTGGCACCATAAGCATTCGGTGAATACTCTTTGAATGAGTGAATGAATGAACGAGTAAAAGACAGATCTGGATTCATAGTCCAGCTCTGTGTGACCTTGAGCAAGTTAATTTCCTTGCCTATAAATGGGGGTGATAAAGCCTGCCTCACAGGATGGCTGTGAGGACTCGTGGAGAGTACACATGGTGTCTGGCACAGAAGTCAGTGCACATCCGCTCCCTGTCCTGCTTCCTTCCCCTTGGCAGGCCATGCTGCTCCTACCAGACCCTGGGGAGCAGACACTGAGCTGTCCCTGTGTGCATGTGTGGGGGAGGGGAGACTTAAATGCCAGGTTGGAAAAAGGCACGGAGGAGACCGGGGTGGCAGAGGCATGGCTTTGGGAAGGAGTGAAATGGGGCATGAAGTGGGTGGGGGTGATGTGCTGGGCCCTGCCTTGATCCAGCCCTTACTGTCAGACAGCACTTCATATGCCTCGGCCACCTCCTTGAATTTCTTCTCAGCAAACTCTTTATTGTCCGGGTTCTTGTCTGGGTGCCACTGTAGGGCCTTGCGCCTATACCTGCAGGAAGTGGGTTCAGAGGGGGTGTCAGGGGACAATTGCAGGTACTTCCCACCAAGGAACTGAACGACCCATTTTCTCATTAGCCCACTATTGTCCTTTCACCACTGGGATCCCATCTACCCCAGCTGTCAAGGCTGCCTCTGTCGCGATGTTTTCATGGCGTTCCTCTCTCCTCTCTGCAGCCAGTGCTAGGACCATACTTATGAGCAGATGATAATGTGAGGGTGAGAAAATCCCGGCCTAACCCCTCCCTGGGGCTCACTGGACCAGGGCTGCCAAGGCCGGGGGCACATGTGGCCACGGAGAGTAGAGCGACATCGGCCCCTCCTCCTCTCAGAGCCTGGGCGTCTTTGCACTGCATCCTGAAAAAGCCCACACCTAGGGGCTGGGGGTTGGAGGAGCAGTGGAGTGAAAGGGAGGGGAGGGGGGCCACCGGAGAAGGACCCACAGGGCAGCGTCCAGGCGAACTTCTCCACTCTTCCAAGGGTCTCCTTCCTCCCTTCAGGTGTCACTCTGAGGGAGCCCCCTCAGTGCTTTCTAAGGACCTGGCTCCCTCAGCTCCAGGTGTGTCTGCGAGGGCCCCATGGTGGGGGGCGAGGTGAGGGGCTTCCGAAGCGCCGCCGCGGCACTTACGCCTTCTTAATGTCGTCAGCGGACGCACTCCGCGGCACGTCCAGGATGTCGTAGTAGGATGCCATGGCAACCCAGTGGTCAGGCGGGCCTCCTCGGGGCTGCGGGAGAGAAGCAGTCAGGCAGCGGGAGCCAAGAGCCCGTCCCTGCGCCTGGAAACCCCCCCTCCGAGTGGCGGAGGCCTCGGAGGTGGCAGCGGAGCCCGCCGCCCTCTGCCCGCGGCCGGTGACTAGGCGACTTCCGCAGCCTTATCTGCCCCCGCAGGCCGGTGCCAAAGGCTATCTCGGTGCCCAGGCCCGGGGAGCCCTGTCGGAACCCCAACCGCCAGCAGCCCAGCCCAGGGCCCCCGGCCTGACCTGGGCCCCCGCCGCACCTCCTCCGCCGGGCGTCCGGGCCTCGTGCGCGCCCCGCCCCTGCCCCCGCAGGAGCCGTCGGCCTGGCTGTGCGCGCGCGTCCGCGGCTCGGAAACTACTGGAGACCGGCAGAAGGCCGGCTCGGCCTGTCACCCCGGGCGGGGACGGGGGATGGGGGTGGCTGCAGGGGCTGCCGGGATATGGGGGCGGAGCCGTCTATTTCGGGATCGCACCAGTACGACGTCATCCCCAGATGGGACTTGGGAGCCCGCGGCCCGCACCATCCCTCCAGGCGTGACGCATTCGCGCACACACAGAAGGGGTCAGCCAACAAGCCGCCGGCCCCTGGTCCCTCTGTCGCTTTCTTATAAACATGCTCGCTGATCCGTGATTACTCACCCTGGAGACCATCGCCACCTCGAGGACTCATAGATCCCCTCTGGACTTAACTCTTTCCCTTCTTTAGGTCCCTGCTCCAAACCCAGGTCCTCAAAAGAGGCTGCCCTGACTTCCCGCAGTAGGTCGGACCTGCCTTTTACAGCATCTCATGGCATTTCCTTCCTCACGCTTATCAGAGGCACAAATGAGCATTGACTGGCTTGATTATTTGATTACTGTTCACCTCTCCCACTAGAATGTAAATTCCATGGAGCAGGAATTGGGTCTTTTTCTCAGTGTATTTATTAGAATAGTTGGGGTTCAAAATATCTGTTGAATGATTAAATAATGAACAGATGCAAATCTCTTGTTGACAGTTTTGACACATTTGGGGGAGGCGAGGCTAAAGGGAACAGTAAAAAGGAAATCTCCAGACTTGGGGTTTTTCTTCCCAAATTGATCCTGAGTGGGTCTGTTCCACCTCAGAAACGATTTCCAGTTTCAGGCCTCATGAGAAAGTTAGGGAACTTTCCAGAATTGGCTCCTGCTTGATACCAGCCAGGCTAATCCGCCAGCATTAATTGAGCATCTTTTACTTACTAGATGCTACCAGGATGTACAAAGAAGAGTGTGGCCCAACCCCTGCCTTCACAGAACTCAAACTTGATAAAATACCAGCCCATCTACATAGCCCACTGGGAAACCCCAAGGCTTTGGAAACACGCAGACCTGGGTTTGCAACCTGGCACTGCTGTGAGATTTGGGAAAACCTCTGAAGACTCACTTTTTCTCCCTAAATGTAGGTAGTGCCTAGGGTCGTCTGAAAGCCAAATTAAGATTGGTACATAATGGCCGGCCCGGTGGCACACTGCTACAGTGCGCCGCTTGGGAGTGCGGTGGCGCTCCCGCCGAGGGTTCGGATCCCACATGCAGACCGGCCGCTCACTGGCTGAGTGAGGAGCGGGGGCACCACCGAGGGTTGCGATCCGTTGCCGGTCACGAAAAAAGACAAAAAGAAAAAAAAAAATTGTGCACACAAACCCCCTGGGAACACTGTTAAAATGCAGATCCTGATTCAGCAGTCCTGGGGTGGGACCTGAGATCCCACATTCCTAACAGGTTCCCAGGAGGTACAGAGACTCTAGTCTATGGGACACACTTCCAGTAGTAAGCCCCTCAGGGATCTCTTTGAATTAAACAGAATTAAAACACCCTTCCACTCTCAAGCAGATGCAAGATTTATGCACAGGACAGACCAGTTACACATGCTAAATAAGCCACATGTTCCTGCCCCATCTGAGCTTAGTGTGAATAAACTCTGCAACTCCATATACCCACTTAGAATCTAATGAAAATTCCTTAGGAAGCATTTATAAGGCATAAAGATGAAAAATATTAATCATATGCTTAACATATCCTGGTTAAGTACACTCTAGGGGTTGAAGGTTTGCCCAAGCAGAAATGATTATGTGAGTCCAGGCAGGGTGACCCAGGAATGCTTCACCAAAGAGAAGGGCTTGAGCTGGACATGAGAGAAGAAAATGGTGTTCATTTATCCAGTTGTCCTGGCTGCCCACCATCTGAACCTCCTGCCTACATTCAGGGAATTTCCACTTACATTTAGGGAATTCCCATTGCATTGTTCCTAATAGACACAGGCCGCCATCTGCCCCAAAGCCCCAACGCTTGCTCTCCCAGGCTTCTCGGCTCTAAGAGTAAAAGCAAAAGCCATAAGCTGGGACTTTGTATCTGGAGCAAGTTAGAGAAGCAGGGGTGGTTGAAAATTAATTTTTGCGCTGATGGTGGCGATGGAGCCTGCAGCGGCCTCTAGTGTCTGGAAAGGAAATGTCAGCCCCAGTGCCTGGCCGAGGTGGGGTCACTGCAGTGAGCGGAGGGGGACAGGGGTCTCCTACACATGCTGTCCTGTGTCCTGACCTTGACTATGGCTGCGCAGCTTCCATTAGTGCCTGCCTGTTTGCTGAGCCTTGCTTGCCGGCCTTGCATTGATTCTTCTGCACACTACCGGATATCTTGCTAATTTTCCTGTGTGTGGGCGGGAAGGGGAGTGCGGCCTGCTTTTTAAAAATTGCCAGAGTTACCTTCTGCTCTTTACAACAAGAGTCCTGACTGACCTGAAGACTAAGGGCTTGGACTTGGCATAAGAGGAAGAAGTAGGTTAGGTCACTCCAAAATCTTCCAAATCTCTGCATTTTTCTTCTTACTCCTCTTGTGTCAACAGACATTTGTCTAGCACCTACATGTATGTGGCATTATATTAATAATAAGAATACAGAGGTTTAAATTCCAGGTCCTATGCTCAAGAAGATGAAAATCTAGTTGGGTTGTAGTCAAATTACAACTGAGAGAAATTATATAGAACACGTCTAGCAGACAGAGGGTTAATTTTTTTTGTTCACAAAGAAATCCAACAAATTAATACTAAAAGATGAACAATGCAATTTTTTAAATGGGCAACGAGCACAGACAGCCAACAGAAGAGGAAATACTGGCTTTTAAACATGAAAAGATGTTCTATCTCATTCACTAGAGAATTACAAACAAAAGCTGCCACAAAATACTTTGTTTCACTTCTTGACAGACATCAAAAAGTTTAATACATTGTATGGGCAAGGCTGTGGGCAGAGGCATTCTCAAACATTGGTGGGAGGGTATAATTAGGTATAACTTCTAAAGAGAGCAATATGAGGTACATCAAAATTACATAGCCTTTGACCTAGCAATTCCAAGATTGTGTGTGTGTGTGTGTGTGTGTGTGTGTGTGGTACAGGCATTGAACCCTAGACCTTGGTGTTATCAGCACCACACTCTAACCAACTGAGCTAACCAGCCAGCCCCCAATTCTAAGAATTTATGATTGTACATGTACATATGTGCTAAGAGGTATGTATGAAGGTCGTGACATTCCTTTTAATAGCAGAAGATTAGAAACAACCTAAACCCCTTTTAATAGCAGACTGGTTAAATAAGCCATGACATATTATATGAAAGAATATTACATTGTCACCAGAAAAAAAGAAAACGAGGCATAGCTATATACATTGAACCATCTTCTAGATTTATTAAATGAAAAAACAAGATGTAGAACAAAGTGTATATTAAATGTACATACTCACATTAGTATATATGTAGATGTCTCCAGAAGGAAACACTAACAAAAAAGTTAACAGTGGCGGCTACCAGGAGGGGAACAAGATGAAGGAGATTTATTTTCGCTGTTTGTAAATTTCTTTTGTATCTTTTAAATTCTGAACCATGTTGACATAATAACTGCTCAAATACATACATACATTTTAAAAATCTAGTTGGAGAAATAGAACATCAACAAGAAGCCAAGTGCCACTGTACAAGGCAGCCCATGCCAAGTGCCAAACCAGTGACAGAGACAGATGGTAGGTAGCAGGAGAGGCTAGAGGACGGAAAGCTACCCGGGGCTGGATGGGTCTTAGATGGCTGTGACCTAAGCTGAAAGGAATGGCAACACGGAGACAAGCAGGGGGAGGTGGTGTTCCAGAAGGAGAGAATGGTGAGAACACAGACTTGGAGGCAGGCATGTTCCTGACACATCAGAGGCTACGAAATAAATTTGTTGTGTGAAATCCAAGGCTGGGAACCTGTCCTTTGTGTCTGCCTGCAAGAGGTAATTGTACCCTGGCTTTAGAAGCATCAGGGATGAAAGCTTTCCCCTGCACTGAGGGAGTCCCCAGGAGCCAGGCTGGGTGGTGCTCCCAACTGCCCCAGGAGGTTTGGGTCGCCACCTCCCCACACCCACATGCAATCGAACCTAGGCCTGCCAGTGCCTGCCAGCAGGGCAGCTGGGGGACCTTGCAGGGTCTTGAGAGGAGGAAATGGCCACAAAGCTGCTCACGGTGAGCTGGCTGGTATAGCAAATGGGAGGGGAGACTGGTTGCCTCTCTGGATGCCCAGCCATCCCAGTGGGTAAAGATCCCACATTCCTCTCAGCCCTCCCTCCTGGCCTTTCCCAGGCCCTCACCCCACCTCCTATGAGATGTCAGGGGATGCTTTCCAAAGGACACTGCCAGCCCCAAACCTGGCCCCAAGGAAGCCTCTGCCCCAGTTCAGGCCCAGAGGCTGGGCCCCTGCCCCCTGCCCCCCTGTCTCGATGCCCTCCACCCCAGAGCCTGGACAGGGGAGTGTCAAGCGTCACCTCCTCCCTGCCCCCAAGGTGACTGAGTCACTGTCTGGGCACTGGGGACCTGGCAGGACCAGAAGAGGTGGCGTCTGGAGGGGTGCCTGGAACTACTGTTGGCAGGAGGTGAGGGCCCCTGAGGAAAGTGGAGGCAGCAGAATAAGCTTTGGCCAGGCTGACCTGGGTTTGAATCCCACTCCTCCATTTACTAGCTGGATAACCTTGGGCATGTCACATAACTTCTCTGAGCTTCAGTCTCCACATCTATAAAATAGGCATTCATTTAACCAGTTCATTCAACAAATATTGAGCATCTAATACATCAGGCAATGTTCAGGGTGCTGAGAGTAGGACAGTGAAAAACAGGCCAAGGCCTTGTTCCCATGGAGCTTCCGTTCCAGGAGGTATAGTAACTGCACTTACTGCAGCACTAAACAGGCATAGCACATAGTAGGTGCTCAATAAATCACAGCTATTTCTAGGGATTTGAAGGGCTCCCAGAATAACCCCTCTTGCCTTCCCAAGTTTGAAACCAGTTGTGGGAGAGAAAGACACAGGAATCAGACAGATGGAGATTTAAAAGTCAGCCCTTTTAAAGAAAGAAAAAAATGGATTGGAGGATATAGCTGAGCTATTCAGCCAAATAGGCTTCTAAATACCCACTCTGAACTAAGTCACTCCCCACACACACACATACGTGCACATGACTGCAGGCCTCTCTCTTCAAGGACAGAGCCTCCCCTGTAAGCTTAAATCCTCAAAGCTCAGGATGCACACGGCACACTGCACCTTGGCCAAGTCACCTCCAGGCACCACAGTGGGCGGCTGCAGAGGCATTGAGAATACTTGCTCTCTGGGTAAATAATTCCCAAAGAGAGAGAGGAAACTGCTGAGCTGGGCATGCACACTTTTCCCCTCCCCCCACCGACCTGTTGCTTCCACTCGGTCGTCTACTTACTACAAGTGATTACTGAGACAAGAGTGACAGGAGGCTGGCAAGTTAGCTCACCTGGTTAGAGTGTGGTGCTGACAACATCAATGTCAAGGGGTCAAAGGTTCAGATCCCCTTACAGGCCAGCTGCCAAACAAACAAACAAAAAGAGTGACAGGGACAAGCTATGGGGACCCAATGAGAAAGGGAAACTGTCAGTCCATTTCCTTTTTTACCCAGCACAGGCCCTGCGTGGCACCCTAATGCCAGGCCTAGTGGGGATATGTGCAATGATTTGCCTGTTTTCTCTGAGATCCTCCCCTACTTTCCCCACTCTGCTCTGTATCTCACAGGGCTGCACACCCTTCTTCCTGGGTCCCCCTTGCCATCTAGCTTCTGTGTAGGCTCAGCTGATGGGAACCACTGGCTGGAGATTGAGGGTGGGAGGAAGGGTGAGCTAGGGTATTTCTCCCTCTCTCTCTAAATCACATGGCCTCTCAGGTGGTGGTTGTGTCTCCTCCATGGCTCTGAATCCTGCCAAATGTCCCTCCCTCCATGACTCCTGCTTCCTCTGGTAGCCCTGCTGTAGTCCAGTTCCCACCTGGTGGTTCCAGCTCTAAGGCTCTGGTATCACATCTCAGCCCTTGGTTCCTCCACCCTAGGGGTGACAGTAGCTTCCTGGTGTTGCTAACTTTTGGATGGCCTTCCTAGCATCCAATCTTTTTTTTTTTTTTTCTAAAAGATGACTGGTAAGGGGATCTTAACCCTTGACTTGGTGTTGTCAGCACCACTCTCTCCCAAGTGAGCCATGGCCTGGCCTCCTAGCATCCAATCTTGGGAACTTACACCAAGTCTAGGAAAAGGAGACTGCAGGAAGGACAGTCTGAGGGCAACACTGAGAATCAAATCTCTCCCGGGTTGGGCTGGGGTGGGGACTGCCCTCGTTCCATCATCTCCAGTGGTTAAACCATCTCTCCAGCCCAGCAGATGCTAGCAAAAGTCCACATGAAAGGACTTAAGGGCCGCCATCAGTTTGGAAGTGGGGTCTTGAAGCTTTGCTGGCATAACGCATGGCATAGGATTGAAAAAATGTCAACGGTCTTTATGAAAAAGTGGTGAGTATTGGGCTCAGTTGGTAGCGTGGTGCCAATAACACTGAGGTCCAGGGTTCAATCCTCATACTGGCCAACCACCCAAAGAAAAAAAAAGTGGCAAATGTTGATGGAGATTACCTCCCCCCACCGCCATTCCCCACTCGTTGCTGCCACCATGCTACTGTTCTGCCTCAGCGCCAGTTTCTGGACTCTCCATACCCCAACCTCCTGCCTGGAGAAGACACTGCTCCAGATTGTAGGGGGCTAGTGAGCACCAGCTCTATCAGATTACCCTAAGGCATCATGTGGGATCCTCCTGGCCTCACGAGGCTCTTGTAGCTCTGTGTGGACTCCCACCACCTTCATATATGTGCAATTTAACAGCACTTCTTCCCCCAGGGTTTCCTACTGACTCTACAGCCCAAGTGTGTGCAACTCAGAAGTGCAGGGGAGTTGATACTTGGTGGGGCGAGGTCTAACCAACAGAAGAATAAAGCCGGTGCACACCCTCACACCCTCACCTATCCGTGCACCCAAGGATGTTTTTGAGACCATCATTTATTCAGCTGCATCTTCTCTTCTCTAGGTGAATTCTCCCCCCTTCCTTGCTTTACTCCCCTTGGTCCCCACTCTGCTCCCTGGAATTGAACTTCTTAATAAAATCTAATATCAGATCTGCTTTCTGGGGACTCAGGCTGAGACACCAGCCTTACTATCACTCATGGAGGAGAAGCCCTCCCCCCATGGTTTTTACCAAGAGAAAAAGACACTAGTGAGACAATAAGACCCCAGCACTTACTTAGGACAGACACACCAGATTCCCTTAGTATTCCTCTCCCTCATTCTCCTCTCCCTTCCTCTCCACGCTGTCCATGCCCACCTCGTAATCCTTCTCCAGGGCAGCCATATCCTCCCGGGCCTCAGAGAACTCACCCTCCTCCATGCCCTCGCCCACATACCAGTGTACAAACGCCCTCTTGGCATACATCAGGTCAAACTTGTGGTCCAGGCGGGCCCAGGCCTCGGCGATGGCGGTCGTGTTGCTCAGCATGCACACGGCACGCTGCACCTTGGCCAGGTCACCTCCAGGCACCACAGTGGGCGGCTGGTAGTTGATACCAACCTTGAAGCCTGTGGGGCACCAGTCCACAAACTGGATGCTGCGCTTGGTCTTGATGGCGGCAATGGCGGCGTTGACATCCTTGGGCACCACATCTCCACGGTACAGCAAGCAGCAGGCCATGTACTTGCCATGCCGGGGATCACACTTCACCATCTGGTTGGCAGGCTCGAAGCAGGCATTGGTGATCTCTGCCACCAGCAGCTGCTCATGGTAGGCCTTCTCTGCAGAGATGACTGGTGCGTAGGTGGCCAGGGGGAAGTGGATGCGAGGGTAGGGCACCAGGTTGGTCTGGAACTCTGTCAAGTCCACATTGAGGGCCCCGTCGAAGCGCAGAGAAGCTGTGATGGAGGAGACGATTTGGCTGATGAGGCGGTTGAGGTTGGTGTAGGTTGGGCGCTCGATGTCCAGGTTGCGGCGGCAGATGTCATAGATGGCCTCGTTGTCCACCATGAAGGCACAGTCTGAGTGCTCCAGGGTGGTGTGGGTGGTCAGGATGGAGTTGTAGGGTTCAACCACGGCTGTGGACACTTGGGGAGCTGGGTAGATGGAGAACTCCAGCTTGGATTTCTTGCCATAGTCAACAGAGAGCCGCTCCATCAGGAGCGAGGTGAAGCCAGAGCCCGTGCCCCCTCCAAAGCTGTGGAACACCAGGAAACCTTGAAGTCCTGTGC